>NC_142872.1:121650000-121802500 GCF_051225735.1 Oryctolagus cuniculus
TTCCAGGCAACCTTTTCTGCTCTGCTTCAGCCTGACTGGACTTGGAGACATCATGGACCCCAAGATGTTAGCCTTCTTAGCAAAGCTGAGTACTTAGGAGACAGGAAATATTTAAGAGCAGAACGGTAATAGGTATAAGTAAGAAACATACCTGTTTTCCATTAAGGAGATTAACTTCTCTGTTGGGGTTGTTGTTACAGGACTACATCAGGGGCTGCTGGAGTCTGACTGGTGCTTCTTCTTACTGGGTGGGCATTGCTTCCCTCCCAACTCACCATCTGAAGCAGGTGCTGTCTTTCCAAACTTGACTTCCCCTGATGGAGTCAGATTGTTGAGATGCCCTGCTTAAAGTAGGGACACAATAGAGTCATAATGGTGAGTCCTTGTCTTCAGGATGTTAGAAAGTGAGAAGACAGCATTGTGCTCATGTTTTTTTACAGCTACTCATTGAGGCTGATCTCATGTTGAATCACAAAATTATTATATATATGCATATTAAAGATTTATTTATTTTTATTTGAAAGGCAGAGAAAGAAAGAAAGGGATCTCCCATTTGCTGGTTCACTCCCCAGGTGGCTGCAACACCAAGGGTTGGGCCAGGCCAAAGCCAGGAGCTGGGAGCTTCTTCCCTGTCTTCCATGTGGGTGTAGGGGCCCAAGCCCTTGGGCTATCTTCTGTTGCTTTCCCAGGCACATTAGCAGGGAGTTGGATCAGAAGTGGAGCAACTGGAATTTGAACCAGCATCTATATGGTATGCTGGTGGTGGCATTACCCGCTATGCCACAGTGTTGGCCCCCAATTATATTTTATGGTAAAAAGTAACATCTTATATTGGGTTACCATATAACATGTTTATTTCATATTTATATCAACTAAGCCCTTCTATAATGCCCCATATGTAGCAGTCATATAGTAAACATTTGATGAATGGAAGAATGAAATCTTTCTAAAGATAGAAACAAATGCAACTATCCATCCACAGAAAACAGGCTGAATTTAACATAGAAAGAGTATACCAAAGAATGCTGATGACAAACAACTGACAACAAATTTCAGACACTTGTTTGTTTTCTGGGATTCCTTATTTTTTCTTCCTACAATAAAATTTTCAAAGAAACAGAAAAGAGAATTTTCCAATGATTACCCATGCATCTATCATCTCACTTTAATAACCATTCATTTTTCTGCCTTATCATTCTTAACTCCCTTTTCTCACGTTTGGGAGGGATATTTAATTAAAAACTAAGACTTTTTTATAGAAAACTTTTATTTGATAAAAATAAATTTAGTAAGTACAACTTTTGGATTGTAGCGGTTCTTCCTCCCATACCTGCTTTCCCCCCTCCAAACCATCCTGCCTCCTACTCCCTCTCCCATCCCATTCTTCATTGTCATTTTTAATTATCGTTATATACAGGAGATCAGCTCTATACTAAGTAAAGATTTCAACAGTTTGCACCCACACAGACGCACAAAGTATAAAGTACTGTTTGAAGACTAGTTTTACAACATTTTTGATGGTTCTAAGCACAATTATTTTGGTATATAAAACAAGCAGAATAAGACTTTATAAGAACTGCAAGGTGGCTGGTGCTGCGGCTCACTAGGCTAATCCTCCACCTTGGTGCTGGCACACCAGGTTCTAGTCCCGGTTGGGGCACCAGGTTCTGTTCCAGTTCTTCTCTTCCAGTCCAGCTCTCTGCTGTGGCCCCAGAAGGCAGTGGAGGATGGCCCAAGTGCTTGGGCCCTGCACCCGTGTGGGAGACTAGGAGGAAGCACCTGGCTCCTGGGTTCGGATTGGCGCAGCTCGCTGGCCATAGCGACCATTTGGGGGGTGAACCAACGGAAGGAAGACCTTTCTCTCTGTCTCTCTCTCTCTAACTCTGCCTGTCCAAAAAAAAAAAAAAAAAAAAAAAGAGAGAGAGAGAACTACAAGGATAATACTATATCACTCCTCCCAATAATAATCAATTCCTAGTAACATTTAATCCTCAATTTATATTTGGCTTTCATTACTTCAGAGCTTCCTGTGCAGTTTCTTCTTAAATGGTAATTTGTGGCTTTAGACTATTAGAGGTGTAGCCTCCAACTCCCTTCCACCCAAACCATACTTGAGTACTTAAGATTGCTAAGTGAATGATTTATGTCCCCATTAATTCACTGAATGGTATTAAATGAGAACTTAGAAAGTGACTAGTATTATGGATTGTGAACAAAATGAACAGGATGCTTGGCTTATTGAGGACCTTCCTGAGGCTGGTGGCATCCTATATTGAAGTACTGGATCCAGCCCCAGTTGCCCCGCTTCTGATCCAGCTTCCTGCTAATGCACCAGAGAAGGCTGGGAAAGAAGACCCAAATATCTGAGCTCTTGCCACCGTGTGGGAGAGAAGGATGGGGTTTCTGGCTCCTGGCTCCTGGATTTGGCCATACCCAGCCCTGGCTATTGCAGCCATTTGGGAAGTGAACCAGCATATAGAGGATCAATAACTGTTTTTTTTTTTTTTTTTTTTTTTTTTTAGAGGAACTCTTTATTCCAAAGAGAGTCTCTTGGGCTTGGATGTCCCTCTTTTATTTTTTTATTTGACAAATAGAGTTAGACAGTGAGAGAGAGACAGAGAGAAATGTCTTCCTTCCATTGGTTCACCCCCCAAGTGGCCGCCATGGCTGGCGCTGCACCGCCGAAGCCAGGAGCCAGGTGCTTCCTCCTGGTCTCTCATGCGGGTGCAGGGGCCCAAGCACCTGGGCCATCCTCCACCACATTCCCTGGCCACAGCAGAGAGCTGGACTGGAAGAGGAGCAACCGGGACTAGAACCTGGTGCCCATATGGGATGCCGGTTTCTCAGGCAGAGGATTAACCAAGTGAGCCATGGCACCGGTCCTTGGATGTCCCTCTTACACTTGTTGATACTCAGCATGAATCTCAGCATCTTGCCTGGAAGGGTCAGCTCCTGCAAGATGCCATCACATGTCTGTCACTGATCTCACATTTTTCATGCCTCCCAGGCTCGATGCTACTGGCTGTTTCTCTTAACCCTATATAGCTTGTCAGTTCCAAAACTGGCTGATTTTCCTCTGAAATGTTTTCTCTACCTAAACTTTTTCTTCAGGAAGGCAGCTTCCTGTGATGAAATAAGTCTAATACATGGTGCTAGAGTTCAGATGGGTTCTGCCTTCTACACTGGGGCAAACCAAAAAGGAGTTTCTCAGCTCTGAGGGTATGAGGTCCAGCAATGAGCTGGGAATGACTTCATAGGAGGTGGGGTCCAAAATTGGAGAGGTAAGAATACAATGTAAGGAGCCCAAGTCATTACCAGGAAACAGCCACATATCCCACATGAAGGGGAAGAGCAAAAGGAAGTAAGGCTGTGACTAGGAATGCTGAGAGTGAGATCTGGCAGAGAGGAGCATATCTCTGGTTGATCATTTGGAATTTCATTTAGTTGCTGAGGGTCATTGTCTGATCACCTCCTTGACTTAATGGTTTTCTATGTCTCTGTATCACATTACTTCAACTTGAATGGCTGAACAAAATTCATTCATTATCTCACATTTCTGCAGATCAAAAATTCAAGCAGCTTACCTGGAATCTCAGAGTTTTTTTTAAAATATTTATTTATTTAAAAGCATAGTTAGAGAGAGAAGGAGAGAGAGAGAGAGAGAGAGAGAGAGAGAGAATGAATGAATGAATGAATATGAATCTTCCATCCACTTGCTCATTTTCCAAATGGCCACAACAGCTGGGACTGAGCCAGGCTGAAGCCAGGAGCCAGGAGCTTCATGCAGGTCTCCCACCTGAATGGTAGGGGCCAATCACATGGGTCATTTTCCACTGCCTTCTCAGGCACATTAGCTGGGAGCTGTATTGGAAGTGGAGCAGCCTGGACTCAAACCACCACCTATATGGGATGCCAACTTTATAGGCAGCTGCTTTAACCTGCTGCACCACAATGCTGGCCACTGCTCCAGAGTCTTATAGAAGTGATGCCAAGGTGAAGGCCAGCCAGGGGTCATTTTAGAGGCTGGGGAAATCAACCACCATTTTTTTTTTAATTCTTGAGATTATCATATAGAAAACTTTAGGCATGAAAAGGTGAAAAAAAGTCTTCAAATGCTGGGCTGATTTCTACTTTCTCTGCGGTCTTCTCCACTATGGTCTTGATACTAACAATGAACCCAGTCTTTCTACCTGCTTTTTCGGTTTGGCTTGAACAATGGTTTAGTCTACTTACTTAACATGAAAGCCTGTGTTCTGTTTATTTAAAAAAAAACACATACAATTTTTTCTTGGTTTTAAAAGATTACTGCCTTTGTGTGTGTGCGCGTGTTTTTATTTAAATTCTTGTGACTTCATGACCTCACCCCATTGAAAACTGAGATGCTCAGACCCCACTGCCTTTTCTCATTGATCTCAGGGCCATCTGGAGTATTTAGTGTATTTCACACATGATCAAATCAACAATAAACTTTTGAGTTGGTTTTCAAGAAAGCTTTCCTTAGTTTACAAAAATTATTAAAAACAAACCTCTTTTTTTTTTTTACTCACTAAAGGCATTTCCAAAAGTTGTCGCAAAAGGAATTAAAAGATAATTTTGCATGCAAAAATATTTTGACGTCCATGCATAATTTTTTCATAATAGTCATCTTTATGAACTTTTGGAATTACCTTCATATATACCCTCAACCTTTCTTATTCTTCACTGTTCTCTGAAAGGATTCAGGAGTTTGGTGCTTCTAATTTTTATGTTTGAGGTAAACATTTGAAAATGAGGATTTTCAACAGAAAAGTGGTTATATCATATATGTGATTTATAAATTTTTATTTATTTGAAAGAGAGAAAGAGCAGAGAGTGATCTTCCATCTGTTGATTCATTCCCCAAATGCCTGCAACAGTCGAGCCTGGACCAGGCTGAAGTCAGGAGACCAAAACTGCATCTGGGTCTGTCATGTGGGTGGCAGGGACCCAAGTTCTTGAGCCATCACCTGCTGCTTCCCAAGGTGTACATTAGCAAGAAGTTGTAATTTTGAGCAGAGCCAGGGGACTTGAACCCAGGTACTCAAATGGGGTGCAGGCATCCCAAGTGGATTTTTAACCTCTTTTCCAAAGATGTGTCCTTGTTTTTTTTTTTTTAATATTTATTTGAGAGAGAGAGAGAGGATTAGACATTCACAAGCATACCATTTTCTTTCAGAAGGATGAGGGTATTGCTTTCTTTTCTTATTAATGGGGTTGTGGTTAGTACCTATCAATTTTTTAGAATTTAAAAAAATTTTCTCTTTCATTTGGAGAATTCAATAATTAAAATCCAATAAATGGGATTTTAAAAAGAATGTAAATTAAAAGGTATCTCAAAAACTTAAAAGAAAGGAAAGGACAGGGTGGGAGAGGTGAGAGGGAGAAAGAAATATTATATTCTTAGAACTGTATCAATGGACTATATAAATAGATAAATCAGTACATAAATGAATAATTAAGTCTGGAAAAATAAAAAATATATTGTAAAATATCTCATAATCATTAAAATTATGTTATGAGGAATGCTTATATAAAAATACATGCACTATAATGGTATTTGAATAAAGATGATATCATCCTGGTTTATGTAGGGGTCTGAGAATGGGGGATATTAATTTCCTTCTGCACTAAAAGCAAATTTCTTTTTCTTCCTATCTTTGCCTTATACTTTTGTTACCACATTTATATTTTTAATTATGTTAATAAAGATTCACACACAGTAATTGGACCACACTTGTTAGTTGGGTCGTGTCTAATGTGTGATTTTCTATTGCTCTAAATGTTTGTATTAATATTAGTAAAACCTCATTCAAGATGCTGTTTCTCCTGATTTCTTGGAAAGTCGGATCAATAACTTAATTCTGGGTTTGTGGCCTGGAACTTCAGTGTGAGTAACTCCAGTTCAGTTTGGTCTGTTGGGCCTCCTTCTGCAGTTCAGTTCAGAACAATAGCTTCCCGTAGTTTTGTTTAATAGATACTGTCTTGTGATCAAGACGAGATGCAAGATGAATTTTTGTATTTTCAGGTAAGTTTTCAACTCAGAATCCATTTGACCTAGTTTTGACTTAAAATGTTAGCACCCTGGGGCTAGAGCTGTGTCTCAGTAGGTTAAAGCCATGGTTTGCAGCGCTGATGTCCTATGTGGGTGCCAGTTAAAGTCTTGACTGTTCCACTTCCAATCGTTTCCTGCTACTGTGACTGGGAAAACAGTAGAGGATGGCCCAAGTGCTTGGGCCCTTGCCACCCACATGAGAGACCCAGAAGAAGCTCCTGGTTCAGGCTTTGGCCCCGTACAGCCCAGGCTGCTGAGGCCATTTGGGAGTGAACCAGTGGATGTAGTATCTCTGTCTCTTTCTGCCTCTACCTCTACCTCTATCTCTGTGTAATTCCTCCTTAAAAAAAAAGTTAGCATCCTAAAGGAATCAATCCACCCCAAGGATTATATCTACTTTGATCTACGGGTATTTTAAAATTTGTATCTCATTTTTTATCCAGTGCTTGAATTGGATAAGCAAGAGTTTTGGATGGTTTTAAAGCACATGTGTTTCCATAGCAGATCCAAGGGTCAGTGAAGCTTCATTGTAGGAATGTCTGCCTATTGTTGGTGCTCTCTAAATAGTTTTGCAATAAATGAATGAAGGAGTGAGGACAGCACAAAACCAAGAAGGCTGAATTATTCTGTGGTGGTTTTTTAGCCTCTGTAAAGCAGCAGGTGATTTTTAGTAACCCAGAACAGAACAGCTGCCTCCCGTCACCTTCCTCAAAGCTCCAGCAGTGAGTGTTGCTGTGACCTCAGTGTTGCTGGCACTCATTACGTGGGGAGGACGTGCAGGGTCAGAAATCTTGTGAAATAAAGTCAAGAAAATTTACAGGATGCCTGCAGGGCAGGGGGTACCAAAAAGACCAAATGGGAGTTTATGTAGTGACTGTACCGGCAAAACTTCCCCTGGTGGCTGGCTGTGAAGTCTAGAATTTGGCTCCTAATGTCATCAAGAGTGACACATGTTATTGATGGCACTGCATCCTGGAGTCTACTTGACTCTTGCAAATTTCTTTTCTCTGCCACTCTCCCTTCTTCTCTCCCTCTCTCTGCATCCTTCTATGGTGGTGGTGGACAGGTGTTGAGAAAGCAACTTTGCTTAGGGTCTGCTGGGCTGGAGGGGCAGCTCCTCTGTGATAGGACACATCCATGAACTCAGGGTCGCACTCCAAGAACATCTAAAGATGATTCAGCATCAGCATGAAGCACTTTGAGTTTTTTGGCATTTTCTAAGCTACCGGGGAGGGAGACAAAAAGGTGGAAATGAATCATTTCATGTAAATAAAACTTCAATAGTAGTTTTCTGGAAAAAACAGAAACAGCCCATCATAGAAACGACAGTCTCTATGCCAAGAGGGAAGTGAGCAGGGAGCAGTTTAAACATGTACCAGGTCACCTCCTGGAGTAGTCCAGTCTGGCCTTGGGCAAAAAATGGTATTGTTCAAGCAAGAAAAGTGAGGAAGACAAACGTGTGAATAAGTATCATGATGAGAATCACTATCAATAGTTGTTAGAGCAATAAAGCGATGAGGTCAGGGAGTGTTAGGAATTCCCTTCCTCTCAGAGCTTTAGGGACGTTTCTAGAATTATTGTTATTATTTTCAGAGAAATTTTAAAATGGCTAGTTGTTCAAGTTTGTTCCTTGTCCTGATAGGGCAGGTGTGGGGTCTTGAAATATTCAAACTATTTCAGCCCTTGAGTTGGTTTGTATGACTTATTAAGTTTCAAGTGCTGCTTTGTTGCTTTAATGCCTTTGAAACTTCTAAAGCCCAAAGTCTTAACTGTGAGAGCCCCTGCTTTCACCAGAGATGACCCAACCGAGTGGAAAATGCTCCCCATTCAGCCCATTCCCTTACTAGTGACATTCAACCTAGTCATCAACCCAATGGGTTTCACTACCATACTGGTTTATGAGATCATTCAAACAAGCCCATTACATTCTCCTGTGGGAACCAGAGGTCACCTCACCCTCTTGAGACCACAAAGTCTGCCTTCCACAGTCCTGGGTGGCTTAGTTTACTCCCAAATGCAACCCATGTGTGGTCCTGTATGGCATGTGTTGCCCCTTTCCCCAGCTCTGAATATGTGTGATGAATAAGTTGCTGTCAGTCTCACCTGCCCATTGTCAAGAGTCATGTGTTCAGTAACCTCATACCACCTGGAGCTAGACAACTGTTTTCCACCAATGGGATGAATAGGAGGTTATCAGAACCTGAGAACATGCATTAACTTCTGGGTATTGGCCAGTGCTTGGCTTCTCCTGTTACCAAAGACCTGTCCAAACTTTGGGGGATAGTCACTGGCAGGTGCATGGACAACCAGTACAAAATAAGAAGGAACCAATAACCATCGAACTTACTTTCTCATCCTTTAACTTTTGGAGCAAGCCTCATGACCTAGATCCCATGCAAGGATCAGGAATCTGAACTTATCTAGGAAAAAAAATTGATTCTCTCTTCCTATGTATCCATATATCTACTTTTTACCCACAGTGAAGCACAATCTTTAAGACTTTCAGTTTTCCACAGTTAGCTATTTATTATATGTCTGAGAACTATGGTTCTCAAAGCCTCTTAATTGCACAGCATGAGATGAATTTGACATAGGAAGGCCAACATGGAAAAACAATGAAAACGTTAAACTGTAATTTAGAAACAAGGCACTACCTTAGGTATTTTCAGCTTAATTAAAGCCACCATGATACCAAGAGAGGTTAAATTGCATTGACTGCAATTATTAATTTATACTTGGCTTCGTTTTTCTCAGTGTCAAAGAATATTTGATTCTCTTTTTTCCAGTTAGAACTTCAACAACCATCAGTCCATGGAATATTTTCTTTAAACTGGTCAATTTGGTGGAGTAATTTATTTAAAATAAGTTTTTAAAAAATATAGTTTTTTCTTCATTTTACAAAATGAGTAATGCAAGCTGGGTTGTTGAGCTATAAAGTCATTGCAAAAAAAATTACACAGCAAAACTGCTATTTTTGGCTTTTAATTCCTACCAGTTTGCCAACTTGTTGCAAGTTATACTTATCAAGGGATCGTACACTTTTTCCATCTTGTTTCATCTTGAACCCTAAAATGCTAACAGACCAGTATTTGATTTAATTAGCTAGTGTTGCTATTGCTTGCTACATCTCTCAACTCTAAATATCTCTAAAAAGAAGCTTCCTTTGATTTCAGCCTTCAAGTGACATAAATTGTATTCACAAGAGAGAAAAGCATTACTTAAGTCATCTATAACATATCTGTTTATATTTCTAACTGGAGTGCTTTATCACACAGTCCTTAGTTTATGTTATAAAAGGATGGATCTAGAATAAATTAGCAGGAACCACAGGCATTCCTTTGAAATAACTCTTAATGGGAAACTTTATAAAAAAGAATATTTAGAAGTTATAAAAATGAGTTTTTAAAGAAAGTAATTTTATTTTACTCACTTCCTGTGAAATTTGAGATATTGAAATTAAACATTTATAATATATAATACACAGGTGCAGCTGCTACTTTTTAAAAATAGAAGTTATTTAGTAATAACATTTTGGTCATAGAAATGAAATAATTTAACCCATTTTACACACAGAGAGGCTCCCTCCAAACAAGGGATAGATTTATGTAAAGAATGTTATTTAATAGTCAAGGGTCTTTATTGGCCAGAATTCAAAGAAAACAATTCCTAAATTCAGATATGAAGTTCAACAGAGCATGTGCTGGACAGAATTCTAAGATGGCTTCTGAGTTTCCCTCTGTTCTGACTCCCTGGGGCTGTGACTGAGGTGGGGTTTACTCTGATTAGATTAGGTTAGGTCTAGTGGTTGGATTCCATGGCACAGTTGATTTTAAGCTAGGGAGATTATGCATATGGGCCTGACCTAACCACAAAGGCCTTTTTCTCTGGCTAGTCCCAGAAGAGGGCATCAGAAATCTGAAGTAGGAGAAGCAGTCAATGAATGCACTGTTAGTAGCTTAAGCACAAATGGTCCAAGTTAAAAAAAAAAAAATTGTGGGTAGTGTCTAGCAGCCAAGAGCGGATGCTAGCTGAGAGCAAGCAAGGGAATGGGGAGCTGGCATCTGTGCAAGAAGCTAAATTCTGCTATTGACAAGGATGAGCTTGGGAGTGGACTTGTCCGTAGAGCCTCCAGACAAGAGCTCAGCCCAGCTAACACCTTGATTTTGGCCATATGACATCTAGATTAGAGAACCTAGCCATGCCATGCCTGGCCTAAAGACATATGACCTAAAGACATATGAGCTAATGAATGGGCCTTATTTTAAGTTGTGTAGCTGCTGGTAATTTGTGACATAGGAATACAAAAGTAATACGGAACATAAAACGGTGTGAAATATGTATATGGAAAATTTAAATTTATTGCTCATCATCATTCATATGAAAATATATGGGAAGGCAGTAAAAGGTATAGACTAGTTCTCAATTATCTTAACTATGGTGAATTACTGGTTTTATTAACTTTCAGTCTATCATGGACTATTACCTATGTGAAGTACAGTAAAAATGAATCAGTAGGACGATGAAATGAAAAATAGAAAGCTACATGAAAATCAATTCTTAATCTATTGAATTTGGTAAATATAAAGTTACTTGGTCAGAATGCTATAAGCATTTAAAAGCACTTATGTACCATTTTGATGTGTTTACAGATCCATAACAATCAGTTAGTGGACTGGCTCTGGTTCATGGCCCATAGTTTGAGTAACACTGGTTTTGATTGCATTAAATTATAAAGTTCTGACACTAGAAACATGGACCTGTTCTAAGACTCAAGAAAGTACAAATTTAGCCATTTATGTGTTCTCATTTAACTTTAAACCAGAATGACTGGAGAAACTGATTGGCCTCAAAACCCTTTTGTCACTGAAAGACTAAATTACAAGGAAAATGGAAATGTGTATTTATAGGAGCTTGACAGGAACTGAAATTGTTGCCAAGAGACCTGAGTGTTTGTGTATCTCGAGTCTACAGAATGCCACTGATTCACAGATGCTTTAAAATAAATGCAAATTTCCCTCAAAATTGACCATTTTGTGCTAATATGAATTAGGTCACAGTCACTGTTCCCAACTATTGATTGCTTAATTTTTTTGCTTGTTAAAAATTGTGTATAATTAAAGTATACAATATGATGACTTGATATACATATACCTTATTGAATAGTCACTACAATTATATTAATTAACATACTCATCCCTTAGTCACCTTTTTTGCTTTTTAGAGGTGTAAAGCGATTCATCTTTTTAGATTATTTCAAAGTACAGAACCGTACTGTTACTTATTGTCACCATGCTGTACATTAGACCCTTGAACTTAGTTATCTTGCATAACCAAACCTTTGTACTCCTTGATCAACATCTCTCCAATTCTTCCAACTCCAGCTCCTGGTAATCACCATTTTACTTTTTCATTCTTAGAGTTTGAATATTTTAAATTTTACATGTAAGTAGATCATACAGTATTTATCTTTCTGTGCCTGGCATAATTCACTTAGCATAATTTCCTCTGGGTTCATCCCTATTGATTGGCAGGATTTCCATTTTTATGAAGGCCTGATAATACTCCATTGTATGTATAAGTATATACATAATTTTCTTGATTCATCCATTTAAGGATATCTAGTTTATTTTACTATTTGGCTACTGTGAATAATGCTGCAAAGGTAAAATAAGCACAAATAGTTCTTTGGGCCCCAATTTTAATTATTTGGGATATATTTCTGAAAATGCAGTGCTAAATCACAATGGTAGTTCTATTTTTAATGTTTTGAAGAATTTCCATTTTGTTTTCCATAGTAGCAGAACTAATTTCCATTCTATAAATGCTGTACCAGGGTTCCATTTATACATATTCTCATTGACACTTGACACCTTTTGATTTTTAGATTTTTTTTAAGATTTAACAATTTTTAACCCTTGCTGTATTCACTTCACATGTAGTTCTTATACATACTCACAATACAAACTTTTTTC
Source organism: Oryctolagus cuniculus (assembly GCF_051225735.1). NCBI lineage: Eukaryota > Metazoa > Chordata > Mammalia > Lagomorpha > Leporidae > Oryctolagus > Oryctolagus cuniculus. The sequence goes on from NC_142872.1 coordinate 121,662,043, forward strand.
TTGACAATAGGTATATCAATATCACATAATTTGTGATTCTTGATAGTGATCATAAAGTGAGGAAAGAAATATAAATTATCATGTAAATGGTATATTATATAAATATATATTATATATGTAATATATGTTATAAATATATTTTAACTATCAAATCAACTTATTTATTTTTCTGTTGTATGAATTCCTAAATATTTTATATATTAGACCCTGAAACTAGATGAATGGAAAGTGTTTCTCACTTTCTTTTAAAAAAATTTAACATTAACAATCATTGTACAAAATACATATAGGTCCCAGTGTCCCATTTCAATACATGTAGATAGTGTGTGCTGGTCAAATCAGGGCAATCAACACTTCCCCTTCATTGATGTTACTTTATGATTAACAGCTTGGAATTCTATTTGTCCATAAACATTTACTAGATAAGTCATGTACTTTGTTTTCCTGATAGACTTCCTTAAAGTTAAACCATTTGCTATAGAACTTAAGTGAATGGTTTACTGATCAATGGTTATTCACAAACAGTGTGAAGAAAGTTGGATGCCTTAAATGAGATTCTAGTGATAGAAACAGAGTAGCAGGATGGCTTGTAGTGTGTTCACATTATGTTTCATACTTTTGAAGGAGGTCAGCCTCATGAGGATTGTCACCTTATGGAGAACTGTGGTATGTGCAATGCCCATGTTATTCATTATATTGACATATGCTTTTAAGCAACATCAGTGTCATTGGACTCTTGTTGACAGCACACAGGTAGAATGAATACTATCTTTCTTCTCTTTTGATTCCTTGGTTGACTCTTCCAATCATACAAAATTCTTTCTCACTGACTCAAGATACAACTTCAAGATTTTTGCCCATGTGGTATTCCAGTAAATTAATTGTCTGTTGGGACTTGCTGCAAATTAGATCAATGTTCATCCATAATCTACCTAAATCATCCAAAATAGATTCTATGGCTTCTATAAATTAAATTTGTTACCATCTCATTCTCATTTAGGCCTGGGGTGGAGACAGAATCTCAAAAAGAGAAAGCAGTGTTCTTAATATAATTTCCAAACACAAATGCATGTCTTTAGATGACATTTCCTTGAATCAACTATTTATGGGAATCCCCAAATTTTTGCCAACATTGGATAGATTCACTCCAAATCTCTGAAAATTAAGTTTAGATATTAAAAAAACAAAACTTCCAACAGAGTACAACAGGTTACACTTTTATGCCTAGTGATTTATCAGTGGTTTTTCTATCAACTAAAAGGCAGAAGAGATCAGATGTAATTCCACTGGGGCCATTCTTTGGCTGGCACAGTATTACAGCTTTAGTCATGACTAATGAGATAGCATTGAATATTCTCCTTAAATCTGTTGGTGGGTGAGTTGGCTAGGACTTTATATAACTGTATTAATAATCAAAAAGAGTGTGGTATTATAAATACGCTGACTGTTCTGTTTCTAATACTAGCAAAATATAAGGAACAAAAAAGCACTACTATAAAAATATTAAACTTTTGGCAAAACTGGATTTTGCCAAATATTCAGTAAGTCAATGGCAATGTCAAGTAGTTGACCAAAACTTGAAGGTTGCTTCATGACTGATGGCTTAGAGTTTATGTCATACTACTAGATCATTACAGCAATACAACATTTTCTTGGTATGTGTTTGGAACACATGTTGTATACCCAATGCGTACTAGGGGGCAAGCTTAGAATGATGCACATCACTGTTAGTCTACCTAAAATTAAACTTAGGGAAAAAATTTGGAGTAAAACTGCAGCTAAATTTTGGTGAAAAATATAGGCTGCGTAGTTCATAAAAGTTATTTTTAAAATACCATGATGCCTTGCATATTGTATACAAAGTAACATTGATTTTTCTGATTCTTTGATTTTCATTCTTTGATAAAGTGAAGTGTGAGAGTCAGGAAGACAGCGAGGAAAGTCATATATATTAACTCTAGGAAGGTTTTGTGACATAAATTTCATGGCATACCAATCAAAACTTATTAAACTTCAAGCAACTGCTTAAGATGAATGAGTATAGGGGCTGGCGCAGTGGCTCACTTGGTTAATCCTCTGCCTAAGGCGCTGGCATCCCACATGGGCACCAGGTTCTAGTCCCGGTTGCTCCTCTTCCAGTCCAGCTCTCTGCTGCGGCCCGGGAAGGCAGTAAAGGATGGCCCAAGTGCTTGGGCCCTGTACTGCATGGGAGACCAGGATGAAGCACCTGGCTCCTTGCTTTGAATTGGCTTAGATCTGGCCGTGGCAGCCATTTGGGGAGTGAACCAATGGAAGGAAGACCTTTCTCTTTGTCTCTTTCTCTCACTGTCTAACTCTGTCAAATAAATAAATAAAAAAAAAGATGAATAATAATAAATAAATAAAATAAAATAAATAAATAAAATAAATAAAATAAAATAAATAAAATAAATAAAATAAAATAAATAAATAAAAAAAAGATTAACTTCTGGAATAGTGGATTTATGAACTTTGTTACTTTTTCTCAACAAAACAACCATAATTGATAAAAATTACTAAAATAGAAAAATTAAAATCTTTGGAAATATATGTCAAGGGCATACATTCATAAATATACTTAGATGGCATATGAGAGAATTTCTAAAAGTTCATGAAAAACTGGAATTAATACCTCCATGAACTTTTTGAAGACCATTGCACATTTATCATTGAAAAATAAATGAAGAAATATTTATTTAAAATATCTACTTCATCTCAGAACAGTAGGAGTCTGTGCCATTTGAGTCATGACCTGCTCCCTCCTTCCTCTCTCCTAGTTCAGCATGAGGGAATATCTATCCCAAGTGAATGTAGCCAAAAACACAAGCCTTCATTTGCCTCCAGAGGTCACCAGAATTTTTCACCACTTTTCCCTGCAGAGGCTATATTCCCAGAAAGGATGGCTGAGGCATCTGGGGTTTGCCTCTGCTAGCTATTCCTCATTCATAGGATGAAGACTCTATCCCAGGCATGGCAGGCCAAGAATACTGGGCTCTGATTGGTCCATCCTGATGTTAGGGTAGAGGTTGCACACTGGGAGAGGGCAGCTGTGAAGGCTAGGGGTTGCTGCCCTTGTCTAGTGAACTTGTGAGGCAGGGTTGCCATTTGAGAGAAGTGGGCTGCTGTTTTGGGCCCGACTTTAGGGCAGAGATGTAAAAGTATTGCCAAGGAAAGGGGAAGGCCATAAGAACTATGAGGTCCAAGCTCTGTCCAGGGGAACAGATTTCTTGAAAGAAGCATATAGAAAACCTCTCCTAGATTTAAGGTCCATCAACATGCTTTCAAGAGAAGACATACTGTAAATTCAGAGAGACAAAGAGTTTTAATACAAAAAGATGTAAAAAGAAATATTATTATAGCAAAAATTATAAGAAAGATGATATGAGTACACTAATATCAGATAAAATAATCTTGGAAACAAAAAAAGGTACTAGAGATAAGGAGGAATATTTTGTAATGAGAAGAGTCAACTGATCAGGCACATATAAACAATGTAAGCATATATGTACATTACAAGAGAGCCCTCAAATACATGAAGTGAAACCAGATGGAACTGAAGAATAAGTAATTTGACAATATTTGAATACTTTGGTGTTTCACTTTCTTCCTTTTTTTTAAAACTTTCAGTCATGGATAGTACAAATCATTAATATCAAAACCATAAAGCAACTATAACTAACAGATATGTATAGAAATTCTGCTTAGCGAAATATAGATGCTTCTCAACTTATGAATGTGTTATATTTCAATAAGCCCAGCATAAGTTGAAAATGCATTTAATATACCTAACCTGTTAAAGATTACAGCTTAGCAACACAGTGCACTGTTGAGTATCAGTTGTTTGTCCTTGTGACCAGGTGGTTTACTGTGAGCTAGGGCCCTCTGCCACTAACTAGCATTGCAGTTTCTATACAATGCATATCACTTTCATACTATCATAAAGTTGAAAAATTATGAGTTGATTCATCGTAAGTCAGGGACTGAACATTTCCTTTGCAAGGGCATAGGGAACATTCTCTAAGATAGACCACATTCTAAGACATAAAATAGGACTATATAAATTTGGAAGTATTAAAATCATACAAGTATGCTCTCTGAGCACAATTGAATGAAATTAGGAATCAGTAACAAAAATAGATTTTGGAAATTCAAAAATATGTGGAAGTAAATCAACACATTTCTAAATAACTGATGGATCAAGAAGAAATCACAAGGGAAATTAGAAAATACTCTGAAATGAATGGAAATGAAACTGTAAGAACCCAAAGGTTATGAGATGCAGCTAAAGAAATACTTACCAGAAAATTTATAGTAGCCAATGCCTACATTTAAAAAGAAGAAAGAACTAAATATATTACCTAAGCTTCCACCTTAAAACACTGGAAAAAGAAAAGAAACCAAATCTAAAGCAAGTACAAGCAAGAAAGGAAATAATAAAGATTAGAGATGAATGAAGTAGAGAATAGAACATAATAAATAAAATCAATGAAACCTAATTTCTACTAGAATCAAGTTACAAAGATCAGGAATGGAAGAAAGGACATGACAATTGCTATTACAGAAATAATAATGATTATAGAAAATACTATGAAAAACATGCCAAAAATATAAAATTTCTAAGAAATCAAACTACTGGAACTGAATAAAGAATAACACAATGAAAAAGGAAAAAAGAAACAAACTGAACATCATCAGCATTAAAAAGTTACTCTTCAAAGAACGCCATAAATAAGGTGAAAACACAATCCACAACATGAGCAAAAACATTTCCAAGTCATGCATTTGATAAGAAAGTATGCATAGAAGATATAAAGAGCTATTACAATTCAATGATGAAAAGAAAAGTAGCCCAATTAAAAGTGATCTGGGATCTTAAAAGACATTACCCCAAGGAAGATATATATCCAAATGGCCAACAAGCACACACATGGATACTCAACATTATCAGAGAAATCTAACTGAAAACCATAGGGAGATATCACTTCATACCCCCCTAGGATGGCAATGATAAAAAAGATTGATAGTAACAAGTGTTAGTGAGGACATGGAGTGATTGAAACCCTTGTATATTGATGGGAATGTAAAATAATGTAGCCACTTTGAGAAATGGTCTGTAAGTTCCTCAGAAAGTTAAACATAGAATTAGAAGACCCAGCAATTTCATTCTGAAGTATGAAGAAAAAGAAAAACATACATTTACACAGAAACTGGTATGAAAATGTTCATAACAACATTATTCATAACAATGAATGAAGTAGAAACAATTCAAATGTTCATCCAGTGATAACAAATACATAAAAATGGTATATTTATATAATGAAACACAATTTGGCTATAAAAAGAAATGACACAATGATAAGTTTTACACTTCAAAACATTATGCTAAGTGAAAGACAAAGAGCATACACTGGGCCAGTGCTGTGGCATAGTGGCTAAACCTCTCTGCTGTGCTGGCATTCCATATGGGTGCTGGTTTGTGCCCTAGCTGCTTCTCTTCCACTCCAGCTCTCTGCTGATAGCCTGGGAAAGCAGTGGAGGATGACCCAAATGTCTGGGACTCTGCTCAGGTGACCCAGAACAGGCTCCTGGCTCCTGGCTTCAGATTGGCTCAGTTCCTGATGTTGCAGCCATTTAGAGAATGAACTAGCAGATGGAAGACCTTTCTCTCTGTCTCTCCCTGTCTTTCTCTCTAACTCGACCTCTGAAATAAATAAATAAAATCTTTAAAAAATCCAAAAGCCAAGAGCACATATATTGTGATCCCATTCATATAAAATGTCCCAAATAAGCAAATTCACTGAGATTGAAAGTAAATTGGTGGCTGCTTAATGCTGGGAATTGGGGAACAAGGTGAAGAATGATCATTAATTGATATGAGATATTTTTGGTGGGAGAGGAGTAATGAAAATGTTCTCAGATAAATATTTCACTACCCTGAATATACTAATAAATTGTGATATATTTCAATGAGGATTTTTAAAACAAATAAAAAATGGAATAGTTAGAGAATCTTAACTCAGTTCTGACAGTATTAGTTTGAGGGCAAGGAAATACCTATGGATCAATTGAAAAGGTGAAAGAGAATCAGTTCAATGGACTTCTGTTCCTTCATGTGATTAGACTTCATTTCACAAAGAATTAAAGCAATATGCATTCATTCATTGATCCATCCATTATTTATTTACTCATTCAACCAACATTTGTTAGGTTTCTGCCATATATTATTACTGCACTTAGGTTAGGAATTGGTACCTGTGCACAATCTTAATCTAATTGTCTTATATTGGGACTCACTGAATCGGAATTTTACGTCTGGAAGTACTTTGGGAATCTTATGGTGTGAAATGCCTTATTTCATAGGTGGTAAAAAATGACACCCGTAAATTTTAAAGGCCTGTTATAAATAGAAAAACTAGTTTCTGACTTCAACTAGAGGAGTAGCATATTTTATTTAAAATGCTGATTAGTACCTGGTTAACACTTTGGGTTAATGGATTCACAGTGGGAACAATTCAGGCAAGTAGTCTTGTTATTACCTTGGGCCAGCTCTGTTCATGATTATTGATGTGATTTTACCTAACTCTGTTGCAAATGGCAATAGTCCTAGGTGAAGGGTTTCTGCCACATGAAGCCCTGTAGCTTCATGAAGCCCTGTAGCTTCATGTAGCTGTCTCTTTGAACCAACTGGGAGAAGAATTATATCATAAGATATCATATTCTTAGACTATTCAGAAGAGTTACATATTCTTAGATAATTGAAGACTCGGTACCATTTGGAGTGGCAAATTTCCACAGCTTCAGAGCCCATAGAACTGACCTAAATACAGGTGGGAGACACTAGTTGTAGGAATAAACTCCTCAGTCAACTCATCACCAGAATGTAAGTATTGGGTCCATGTTTTGACTAAGCTCATAGGGTTCACCACTAAGATAGTAAGACATTGGGCTGGTTTAAAGGGTCAAGATGACAGATGTGATCTGTGCTACATGTATCTTTTGGATTAAAAAAAAACAATCCTTTGATATTGTTTAATGGTGGGTGGTTTGGAAAGATTTTTTTTTATTTTTAAATCCGTAAGTTGAAGGAAAAGTATTTGCAATCTGAAGGAGAGGTGAAACAGTAAATTAGGGACCTAATCATTTATCTCCCAGAACATAAGGGCCATAATTAGATTGCAAGTGAGTCACACATTTGGCTCCAAGAATGTAACAATAGCTGAATGCAAAGTGGGGAACAGGACGAATTCAGAGTCCAAGTGACAAAAGTATGCCAGATACTCAAGAAACATAGCCACACTGCAGCTGAGCCCAGAGAGCAATGCCTCCTGTGAAGCATCAAAGAGAACAACGTAATATAATTGTCGCTCCCCGTCTTCATGGGGGAACGACACTAAACCCTGCCTAGGCTTCATATCCGAGTCACGGCACCATTATGTCGCTCCCCGTCTTCATGGGGGAACGACACTAAACCCTGCCTAGGCTTCATATCCGAGTCACGGCACCATTATGTCGCTCCCCCTCTTCGTGGAGGAACGACACAGGACCCTGCGCTGTTCTTTCTGTCTGCTCGGCCCTCCCCGGGTTAACTGCTGGTTCTTCCCGGGTTGGCTACTATCCCTTCCACCTCCGTGGAAGGGCAGTTCCCCCTGGCCACATTCCCCACTTCCGCAGGGGAGCGGCACACTGCCGGCCGGCTCTTCTCGGGGGCTGCACAGGTGTTCCCCTTAGATGTTCCCCTTAGATGTTCCTGGTGCATGCCGTCTCTCTCCTCCTTTATAGTCCTCCTCCGCCAATCCCAACTCGGCTGCCCACACGCCGAGTACGCTGCTCTCCTCCAATCAGGAGCAAGTCCTACAGTTTATTGGTTGAACTGGAGGCAGCTGTATAGAAGCTGTTTCCTCCTTTCTCAGCGCCATATTGTGGGAGAGCAGATGCATAGAATAAGTCTTAATTCCAGTAACTCAGTCTAGTCCGGGTTGCTCCCCACATATAATGAACAGCTCCCTTAGCAAATACTGTAATGAATTAGGTGGAGCTATTTCGCATAGTGTTCTTCAATATATTTTGTTGCACCAAAACACCATTTAATTAAAATAAGTGGAATTTATTCAATTAAGATAAATGGGTCATTAGGTGACCTTACAATATATCATCCAAATAATAGGGCAATTTTGAGAGTAAAAAGGAGATGCCTGTTTAACCATTTACACCCAGATCATTGGAGTAGACCAAGCTTGTCTAAGGCAGAATGGGATAAAGGGTTATCCTGGTTAGCACAGACTCAAGGTTGTACATTTCTCTCTGTATTCTGAAAGTCTAAGTGCCTCCCTGGTTGTGAATGTCTACCCATCTTTTTAGGCAGAAAGTTTCTGGGGAGCCAACCAGGCACGTTGAAGTCCCAGAAATCTGAACTCAAAACATGATGTAGAGAGTTTTTCTTTGGTTGTTTGTCTAATTGATCTCAAATCTTTACCTTTAATGGTACGTTCTTACAATTTAAGTCTCAGTCAGAGTCACTCTAGTAATATCAGATGTTTTTATTGTCTTTTAATATTCATGGAAATAGATGTAGGGATCAAAGGTCTTTTCCTTTGCTCTGAGTTTGCCAATGTATTTCTATTAAAGCAATTTCTATTATAAATTATACTATTGTGTTGAATATCCTTGTATCTACATCTTTGCATGCTCTTAATTATTGAATTAGACTTCACTCTAGTATTTGAATATCTAGGTCAAAATGTATGATAATTGCAAAGTTCTTGGTATTTATTTTTGAATTACTTTATAGAAACTACCAAATTAAACTTTGCTAGCAATGGATGAGAAAGCCTACTTCTGTACTATCAACAATACTGGATTTTACCTTAATATTTGTAAACTTCGTGGGTGAAAAGTTGTATCTTAATTTTTATTTCTGTAAACACTGGATTTTAGACCAACTAAACCTGAGGCAAGAAAACATTTCATTTTTTTTCTTTTTAAGAATTTAGCTCTGTAATCTACAACATTTTTGTATATGCTGTTAAGATAGAATATTATTTTTCTCTGAATAAACAAGTTTTCGAGTTTGAATTGTTACCTTTAACATTCATTAGTTTCTTATGTATTCCTAGTTTTCTAAAAAATTTCATGGCCCATCTACTGCATATCATGTTAGTGTAGAAAAGCTTTACTTGTTATAGCCTCTTGATGATTTTAAGTTATGGCAAGCTCCCTCTCACCTTTGTTTTATTAAATGTTTTCACTTGTTTAATTTTTCTGTGGGTTTTAAAGTCATTACGTTTAGAAAGTCACTTTGGAATTGAATGGAATCACAAAATTACAATGCAATTGCTCCAAGTGTACATGTTAATTTGAGGAACTATGACATTATATTTGGAAAAGAGAATGAAGTTTAAGTTTTGAGATTTCCTTGATTGGAATTGTTTATGAATGGAGTGATACTATATGGGCAACCATTTTAACTTAATTGCAAGAAAAACCAAATGAAAAATGAGAGTGATGCTTTGTAGACTTTTTCAGAGTTCTTATACTGTTTACAAACATTTGCATGGTGCTGTGATATGTGAGGACAAAGAAGGACAGCCAAAGGGGTGTTTGAGACAATCATGTCAAGGGAAGGTAAAACTCTGCTCAGACGTGCTGCTAGGGATGAGAGCTGGAAAGGGAGGGATCAAAGGCTATACTGGCTCTTTTGGAGGATGCTACAGAGTTATTCACTTTTAGTATGGCCCCAGGATTTTAATTTTCCCTCTGGAGTGTGGTGAACAACATCAGGGAATGGTAGACGTCACCCTGAACTTAGGGAGGCCAACCAACACAAACACAGTAAAGCTGTCCCCCTGGGTCCTCCAGAGAGGGAAGAGAGTGCAAGCTGCTGGCTGGGGGATCTCAGAGCAGACCAGCAGAATTCTTTGCCAAGGTTCACAAACCAAGATTGAATTTCGGCTGAATTTCCAGGAAATTTGAGCCAAATCGTAAGGGGACCTGAGCTATGTGGAATGTCAGGTAGGAGACACGAGAATATCATTTAATTCAAGATTAGTCATTGATTGAAAACCAGAAAGAGTATCCAGAAAATACAAATTAATGGGAAATTCTTCCAAATGAAATTCTTCTGATATCTGCTCTGTTGATCTGAGACTTTTTGGGCCTTGAGTCCATGCCCTATATTCTTACATACAAAAGGGCAAGGCCCAGGAATCCACCCAGAATGAGAAGAACTATACCATGCTTAGTAATGTTTGATCACAAAGAAAAATTAATCTCCTTGTTGTAATAACTCTTAGAGTGTTGGAGATGGCATAGAATTCCTTTCCAGGGAATTTTTAAGGAAACTCCTTACTTGACTTCCTCAGGTTTCTTTCATGGATGTTGAGGAAGGAATAAATTGAGATCATCTGGAAGTAATATTTTTTTCTTTTTAAAAAATTTTTGCTTATATTTTGTTAAGCCACTAGGATATCATATTTATTGAAAGTTCTATAAATATGATTGATATGCTTTATAAAACAAATATTTATGCTCCAATTCTGTCAGTTATCCAAGGGGCAAATGATGGTATGGTGAACTGAACAATGGAAGTCTTGCTTCTACCTCCAACTCTGCCACTAATTGAGAATAGGAGCAATAGGTAGCTGAACTACTGTGGGCTTCAATTTCTTCCTGTTGGGAAATGAGGTCACTGGACTTGATGATCTTGAAACTTGCCTCCATTCTACAACTGGCATTAAATGTCTAAGATTATGTCTACTTAGAGGTATGGGAAGGGATATTTATTCAAATAGAATGGAAAAATGTATTAGAGTTTACACTATAAAATATTTCTGTCACTTGTGGATGCTGTTTATTATTAATATCCTAGTTAGCTCACGGTTACTATCAGTTCCAATCATTTTTACCCCTACCCAGATGTTTACATGCAGGACTGCACAACCTCATACTTGGACCTGAGTGTGTCCTACAACGTGTATTTATGTGTGCAAGTGTGTATTTTCCCACCACAACTAAACATTATCTCCAAATGATGCCATGATCCTCTAACAATAGCTTCATAATGAACAATTCAAAAATATTATAGTGGTTACCAGATAAAATAAATGTCATTGACCAGTTTACAGCAATATAGCTGAAGCTCTGCTTTGTCCCTCACCTTGGAGAAGTTTGGTTCATATTCTCCTTAGAAAGCCTCTTTCTAATCTAAAACGATTTTGTGCATTGTCTCTTCATTTTCCTCTATGTTTCTTTTGTTACATCATCTTGGTTCAAAAGAAAAAACTGAAACTTACCTGGAATATGGAAAAGAAACAAGCCTTATAAATAAAAGGCAATATTTTGTATAGGCATTTATATGAGGGGTTTTCAAAAAGTTCATAGAAAATTCACATTATTTCAAAATTCCATTTTCCGTGAGTTATTTGAAGCCCTGTCATATACAAGGTAGAGAAAGCACTGCAGGATTTTGGGAATAACCAGTTTTCTTTGAATAGCTATTAGGTAAAGCATAGAGTTGACACAAAAGTGGTACCTGGGACTTTTCTGTCGTTATTAGAACCCTGAGTCTACCTATTACTGCTGAAGAGAGATGATATCCTTATAAATGATCCCAACCTGAGTTCCTCCATTAAAGTATATTTGGGGCCTCAGAGGGTTAAGGATTGTAATGTTCCAGTAAAAGTCATTAATCTTATAAAAAATTATGGCCAAAGGAAAAGGTCAGTGATCAGACATAATTAAATACACCAGAATTGCTAAAGATAAAAAGTCTAATACCAAGTGTTGGCAAGGGTCTGAAGTAACAAGCGGAAGTTTTATTCAATGCTAGTGGGAATGTAGTAGGTATTTCTCTAGAAAACAGTTTGAAAGCTTTTTTATACAGTTAAACATACACTTACGGTATGACAGCAATTGTAGTGGACCTAGGTATTTAACCAAAAGAAGCAAAACTGGCTTTGTTTATAATAGCCTTAAACTGAAAACAACCTGAATGTTTATCTGCAGGTGAGCTGACTGTGGGGAGCAACTCGGACTATACTGTTACTGGAATTAAAAAAAAAATATTCTATGCATCTGCTCTCCCACAATATGGCGCTGGGAGAGGAGGAAACAGCTTCTACACAGCTGCCTCCAGTTCAACCAATAAACAGCAGGACCTGCTCCTGATTTGAGGAGGGCAGCGTACTCAGCGTGTGGGTAGCAGAGTTGGGATTGGTGGAAGAGGACTATAAAGGAGGAGAGAGACGGCATGCACCAGGAACATCTATCTGAAGGAACACCTGAGGAACACCTGAGCAGCCCCCGAGAGAGCCGGCAGGCGGTGTGCCGCTCCCCCGCGGAAGTGGGGAAAGTGGCAGGGGGAACCGCCCTTCCACGGAGGTGGAAGGGTCGGTAGCCAACCCGGGAAGAACCAGCAGCAAACCTGGGGAGGGCCAAGCAGGCAAAAGAACAACGCAGGGTCCTGTGTCGTTCCTCCGCGAAGAGGGGGAGTGACAGCTGACAACTGATGATAGTGCCTTTAGTAGAATCCTAATGAGCAGTAAAATGGAAGATCCACTTATTTATGCAAGAACATGGAGGAATCTGGAGAAAATTATGCTGAGCAAAAGAAGCCAGATTTGAGAAATATGCATTTTATGATTCCATTTTCAATTGTGTGCCATCAAATCAATAATGATAGAAAGCAGATGCTAAGGTTAGGGGTGGAGATTAGGGATTGCAGGGAAGGGACACAGAGAACTACTGAGGATAATGTTTCATAGTTTGATTATGGCAGTGGTTTCTTGGATGTATGTGTTTGTTAAAACTCCTTGAATTACCAATGGTGAGATTGTGGGAGTAGTCTCCTCCAAGGTACAAGCAGTAAGGGCATGAACAGTCTACATAGAATTTAAAATCATAATAAAACTGATGAAAATTAAGTATCATCTGTATTGTTTCCATGCATTGGAAATTTCTAATCAACATTGATGACAAAGTATTTTCTCTGAAAAAAAAAAGTTGTAACTCTAAGGAGTAAACAATTGTTGCTGTTCCTATTGACTTTTAAAAAAAGATTTATTTGGAAGTCAGAGTTAGAGAAAGGGAGAAACAGGGAGAAAGAAAGAGAATCTTCCATCCACTGATTCCCACTCCAGATGGCCACAATAGCCAGCGCTGGGTCAGGCCTAAGCCAGGAGCCAGGCGTTTCATCTGGGACTCCCATGTGGGTAACAGAGACCTAAACACCGGGGCCATCTCCCACTGCTTTTCCTATGCTATTAGTAGGGAACTGGATTGGAAGTATGTGGCTCTGCCTGGCTTAGGTTATCCCCCAGGGGATCTTACCAGTCATTGACTAACCAGCTCTCAAAACAGAAGGCCACAGGAATGCTTGCTTGCTCAGATAGGGGTAGGAATGAGGAACAATGGTAATCAGGAATGACGTGACTGAATGCAGGCCATTCGAGTGGCTGACCAGAGCTAAGTGTGTTATAAAGCAGTCGTGGATGTGGCTATGAGTAGTTCCTCAGGATAGGATGATAGGGTAGCAGCTTGACAATTGGTAGCAGGTGCATCCACTAACAAGGCAACCCTCAGTCTTGTTCAGCTGGTTCTGGTTGACTGTCAGTTGCAGGCTTGATGTTTCTGGCTGGTACCCAAATGGATTGTCCCATACTCTCTGGAAAGACACAAGCATATCCTTGGCCTTTGGTTAGCAGAAGCCTTTTTATGGGCATTGGAATCCGGTGCCATGGCCTGTAAGCATATCAAAGGCTACTGCAATTCCATAGGCAGCATTATTCCTTACCACGGTTTCAGCCTCTTCCTCATATGAGGCTTTCCACAGTAAGAACTGTGGTGTCAACAAACATGCTTTGAGCAGTGCAACCCAGTCAAAATGAGTTTGAAGGTTCACTGCCCATTGTATGAGCACCTGTTCAAAGTAGGGAGAGTCAGGGCCTGACTCTTGAGAAGCCTTTATTAGCTTAGTAAGGTTATTTACGGGCGTTGGAATCCAGGGCCTGAATTCTGCGTTCACTCCTCCACTAATGGCAAACACGCAGGTGGGATGGGGTCTAGGGGCGCCCTTAGAGCCTGGGGTGCCCAGGGACTGCCACAAATGTGGGGATTTTCACTGGGTGCAGATGGGATAACCTCACATTGGTTATTGCCTCAAGGTCATCTAAGTTCATCCCACGGATATTTGACGAGTGGCTGACTAGGCATCGCTATGTTGTCTGCTGTCATGTCATTTTCACTGTTGGAGCCCTCTCTCCCCAAGTCATCAACTGTTACCTGTGAGGCAGTGGCCTGGAGTGACAGGCTCTTATCACTCACAGATTCATTATATTTGGTAATCCGTGTGGGCTTCTGAGAAGGGAGTATCTTTCCCATGTTTGAGCACTTAAGAGTGGCGCGGCACACCAACTCTAGCCAAAGGAAAGATACCCACAGCACTGCTGCTGTAACAAAACAAATTCCTAGCACCTCAGCAGCTGATGGCTTTATGCAGGGGTTCCCTATATTAGACTAACAGACAGTGGTGTATCAGATCGTACATGTGTCCTGTGCTTAGTAGGGGATTTCCTTGATTTATTAGGTCAAGGCCTTATGCCCACATGGTGTCTCTGGAGCATCACCTCTCTCAAATGAGGGAAGATGACTTGGTTCCAAATTCTAGGATGAGGCTGGTGCTGCAGCTCACTAGGCTAATCCTCCGCCTTGCGGCGCTGCCACACCGGGTTCCAGTCCTGGTCGGGGCGCCGGATTCTGTTCCGGTTGACCCTCTTCCAGGCCAGCTCTCTGCTGTGGCCAGGGAGTGCAGTGGAGGATGGCCCAAGTACTTGGGCCCTGCACCCGCATGGGAGACCAGGATAAGTACCTGGCTCCTGCCATCGGATCAGCGCGGTGCGCCCGCGGCAGCCATTGGAGAGTGAACCAATGGCAAAGGAAGACCTTTCTCTCTGTCTCTCTCTCTCACTGTCCACTCTTCCTGTCAAAAAAAAAAAAAAAATGAATTCTAGGATGATCAGTCCCTTATGTAAATTTGCTGGGTGAACTGAAAGTAAAAGGAGGAGCAGAGAAGTGGCATTATGCTTCTGGGTGGTGTGTGCCTAACCTGGGGTTACTTCGATTGAGGATAAGGACAAGAAAAGGGGCGTAGGAAGGGGTTCTGTGCTCACCCTCACAGAACTGAACAGCACACAAAACACTGAGGGGCCTTCTTGCTGAAATCAAGGGGGAACCTCGTCAAGTCCGGCACCAGATGTTGCTGTGGATTTGTTCTGAGAGGAGGAGCGTGGTGAGGGCAAAAGGCGCAGAGTCACAACACAGACACCAGGAGTTGGGAGTTGGGTGAAAGCGGGCCAGAGGCAAGCAGCCTGCAGACTCATTTATTTCAGTTGGTACAGCAGCTTATATAGCTGAGGCAGCCAATAAAGTCAAAGGGCGGTTTATGCCCTAACCAATCACAGCCTATTGCCAGGCAGGCTCCATTGCCAGGTGGTTTCCCAGGTGGCTTCCCAGGTGGTTTCTAAAGCCATTCCTGAGTAACTGATGCTTGCTTGCCAGTGGTCGTCTTGGCATGGCCATCTTGGCATGGCCTTCTCATTCCACCACATTCCTGTTCTGCTCTGTTGTTACCAGCTATGTCCTTGTTTTCCTGAAGATGCCTTCATGCTGGGACTTCCTGCCTGATAGTTCCTCATCCTTTCCTAGAGCACATTTTCCTTGCACACTAAGTCTTTTTAGTATTTATGGGCCAACCTCTGGGTTGCCCCATTTATGGAACCTTCTCTGCTCCTCAAATATTCTTCTCTGTGCTTCCATATTGTAATTTTCACACATTTTATAGCACACTTGACTTGGTGCTATAGTTGTGGTAGCCGTTAGTGTTATTTCCCAAATATTTCTGGTTTTCCTTCTTCCTTGACAGGAATGAATTCTTGGCTGCTTGTGGTCAGTGGCTTGTCACCAGTTCTGACCAATGAGGTGTCTGTGCCCCTTTTGTGACAGAGCATTTAGTAGAGCCCTAACTCCCTTTGAGTGTGACAACTTGGTGATATTCCAAAAAGCTGTATGGACAATTGCCTGGAGTGGCTTTATGAGCCCTTATGTCTGCCATCCATAGATTTATGTATGTTACTTAGAGCTGTTAGTAGCAATGCCTATCAGCAGTTCAGGGACTTTCTATAACAATTTGGATCCCATTACTTTGGCTTTTTCTTTATTCCTCATGTGAGACACATGAGGGACGGAGAGGAACACAGAGTATGGGTTGGAAGGCCTTGTAGACCCAGGATCCAAGCCTGGCTCTACCACATGTTGGCTGTACAACCATGGTCAACTAACTTTCTAAGGCTCTCTAAATCTCAACTTTCCTGTCTTCAAACTGACAAGAAAAATGTCTACTCTATAGGGTTATCTTGAGACACAGTTGAGATAAAGGGTAAACACGTTAGTACATGGCCTGGAATCTAAAGCACAAGGTTGCCCGCATCCCTAGAACCATGTTTCCTGAGGGGTTTTTGCATTCAAAAGCCACATGCCAGATACCTAAAATTCTAGTCTCCAGGGGCTGGTGTTGTGGCATAATAGGTTAATCCTTTGCTTGCGGTGCTGGCATCTGATATGGGTACAGGTTTAAGTCCTGGCTGCTCCTCTTCTGATCCAGCTCTCTACTACAGCCTGGGAAGTCAGTGGAAGATGGCCCAAGTCCTTGGGTCCTTGAACCCATGTGGGAGACCCAGAAGAAGCTCCTGGCTCTGGATTTACCCAGCTCTGGGATGTTGTGGCCATTTAGGGAGTGAACCAGCAGATGGAAGACCTTTCTCTCTGTCTCTCCCTCTCAGTGTCTGTAACTCTACCTCTCAAATAAATAAATAAATAAAAACCTTAAAAAAGAATTCTAGTCTCCAAGACTGATAAATCTAACTCTGTTGAACAATTTTCTCAAGCCAAAAAATGTACTTATTCAAATTATGTGGAGGAGAACATATGATATTTGTCCCTTTGGGACTGGCTTAATTCACTCAGCATGATGTTTTCCAAATTCCTCCATCTTGTTACAAATGACCGGGTTTCGTTGTTTTTGACTGCTGTATAGTATTCTATAGAGTACATGTCCCATAATTTCTTTATCCAGTCTACTGTTGATGGGCATTTGGGTTGGTTCCAGGTCTTAGCTATTGTAAATTGAGCTGCAATAAATATTAATGTGCAGACAGCTTTTTGTTTGCCAATTTAATTTCCTTTGGGTATATTCCAAGGAGTGGGATGGCTGGGTTGAATGGTAGGGTTATATTCAGGTTTCTGAGGAATCTCCAGACTGCCTTCAATAGTGGCTTAACTAATTTGCATTCCCGCCAACAGTGGGTTAGTGTCCCTTTTTCCCCACATCCTCTCCAGCATCTATTGTTGGTAGATTTCCGAATGTGATCCATTCTAACCAGGGTGAGGTGAAACCTCATTGTGGTTTTGATTTGCATTTCCCTGATTACTAGTGATCTTGAACATTTTTTCATGTGTCTGTTGGCCACTTGGATTTCCTCTTTTGAAAAATGTCTATTGAGGTCCTTGGCCCATCTCTTAAGTGGATTGTTTGTTTTGATGTTGTGGAGTTTCTTGATTTCTTTGTAGATTCTGAGCACCAAAGGGGAAACTTGTTGAAGTGAAATGGACACTATGAGAAACAGTGACTTGTTCAGCTCTTGTCCTGACGGTTGATCTACAATGTAATATTTTATCCATTTTAGTATTTTTTTTTGTTCTAGTACCATTGGTTGAACTCTGTAATTAACACACAATTATTCTTAGGTGTTTAAATTTTAACTGGAAAGTGATCCCTGTTAGGAATTTGGAAAACATTATGCTAAGTGAAATAAGCCAATCCCAAAGGGACAAATACCACTTGTTCTCCCTGATAGGTGACAACTAACTGAGCACCAAAAAGGAAACTTGTTAAAGTGAAATAAAAACACTATGAGAAACGGTGTCTTGATCAGCCCTTGCCCTGACTGTTGATCAACAACTTAATATGTTATTCCTCTTAGTATTTTTGTTTGTTTGTTTTACTTAATACCTTTGGTTGAATACTGTAATCAATACACAATTATTCTTAAGTGCTGAAACTTAACTGAAAAGTGATCGCTGTTAAAAATAAGAGTGGGAATAAGAGAGGGAAGAGATGTGCAATTCGGGACATGCTCAAGCTGACTTACCTCAAACGGTAGAGTTAGAAACATACCAGGGGATTCCAATTCAATCCCATCAAAGTGGCATGTACCAATGCCATCTCACTAGTCCAAGTGATCAATTTCTGTTCACAATTGATCATAATAATAGGACTAAGAACCAAAGGGATCACATAAACTAGAATAGTGTCTGCAAATAGTAGCTGATAGAATAAAAAAGGGAGAGAGCGATCCAACATGGGAAGCGGGATACACAGCAGACCCATAGAATGGCAGATGTCCTAAACAGCACTCTGGCCTCAGAATCAGCCCTTAAGGCATGCGGATCTGGCTGAAAAGCCCATGAGACTATTTCAGGCATGGAAAGCCAAGACACTCTGGGGAAAAAAAAAAAAAAAAAAAAAAAACCTAAATGAAAGATCTCTGCGAGTGAGATCCCAGTGGAAAGAACGGGTCATCAAAGAAGGAGGTACCTTTCTCTGAAGGGAGGAGAGAACTTCCACTTTGACCATGGCCTTGTCTAAATATGATCAGAGTCGGTGAACTCAGGGGGCTTCCATAGCCTTGGCGACTCATGACAAGAGCCTAGGGTGATTACTGATGCCATAAACAAGAGTGTCAATTTGTTAAGTCAACAACAGGAGTCACTGTGTATTTACTTCTCATGTAGGATCTCTGTCCTTAGTGTGCTGTACATTGAGATTTAATGCTATAACTGGTACTCAAACAGTATTTTTCACTTTATGTTTCTGTGTGGGAGCAAACTGTTGAAATCATTACTTAATGTATGCTAAACTGATCTTCTGTATATAAAGAGAATTGAAAATGAATCTTGATGTGAATGGAAGGGGGGAGGGAGTGGGAAAGGGGAGGGTTGCGGGTGGGAGGGACGTTATGGGGGGAAGCCATTGTAATCCATAAGCTGTACTTTGAAAATTTATATTCATTAAATAAAAGTTAAAAAAAATTTATGTGGAGGAAAGAAGCTACAAAGTGACATCATTTATGTAAACCTGAGAACTAAACAAATTGCTAAAACCTTTGTTTAATTATTTTATGTTCTTTTTCTTAAAAAAAATTTATTCATTTATTTGAAAGTCAGATTTATAGAAGGAGAGAGAGAGAGAGAGAGAGAGAGAGAGAGAGAGATTTTCCATCTTCTGATTCATTCCCCATATGGCTTCAGTGGCCAGGCCTGGCCAGGCTGAAGTCAGGAGCTTCATACAGGTCTCCCTAGTGGGCATCAGGGCCCCAAATATTTGGGCCATCTGCTGCTGCTTTTCCTAGGCCATTAGCAAGGAGCTCTAATGGAAATGGAACAGCTGGAACACGAACTGGTACTCATATGTGTTGCTGGTGTCTCAGGTGGTAGCTTTACCCATTATGCCAAAATGCTGGTCCCCACTGTGTTATGCTCTAAATCCCAAACTTCATAGATATTCTTAATAGCCACAAAGAAGTATATCATATAGAACTCTGCATGTTATGAGGACATACTAATTACTGTTTTTCTGGCACTGGCACTGAAATACACAACTTGGTTATAAAATCAAAGGTGTTTTTTATTTTTTAAATTTTAAGTTATACAAGTTTCATGTATTTCATATATACAGATTTAGGAACATAGTGACACTTCTCCACCAACCTCCCTCCTGCCCATGCTCCATCCCTGCTTCCTCCTCCCTCTCATCAAAAGTATTTCTAACTCAAAATGACTCAAGAAATAATTTGATTCACTACATTAATTTTACAGTTGAAGAAACTACAAATCAGTTGGCTTATGAGATTATTAGGACTAAAATCCCAACTCCTTTGAATCTAAGGATTTTACCGTAACAACATAGTGGTCTGGAGCTTTAGTTATTGTTTATGAAGGGTTGCTCTCTTATTATTTTGTGAGACCTCTGCAGAAGTACAAAAAGGCACAGAAAAGGTAAATGCCAAAATAGACCATATTTAGCCTTACTGGATCTCACACATTTGAGTTAAGTTATTCATTATGGCATACTCAGAGTTCCAATCTATCCATGTAATTGGAATCTCTGATGAACTTTTATTTTTTCTAAGTTTTCTTTAAAGATTTATTTATTTATTTGAAAGGCAGAGTTACAGAGTGGCAGAGGCAGAGGAGAGAGAGAGAGGGAGGTCTTCCATCTGCTGGTTCACTCTGAAAATGGCCGCAATGGCTGGAGCTGCGCTGATCTGAAGCCAGGAGCCAGGAGATTCCTCCAGGTCTTCCCACGCAGGTGCAGGGGCCCAAGGACTTGGTCCATTTTATACTGCTTTCCCAGGCCATAGCAGACAGTTGAATTGGAAGTGGAACAGCTGGGACTTGAACCAGTACCCATATGGGATGCCAGCACTGCAGGTGGTGGCTTTACCCACTACTCCACAGCACCCACCCCTTTCCTAAGTTTTGCAATGTTTTATATTCTACAAGCTGAGGTGTGTTTTTGTGTGTCTGTCCATTAACTCTGAGGACCTCAATTTTTAAAGCTCAAATTACTTACAAATAACTATTTAGATAAAATTATACTATTACTACATTAAGCACTTGAGTTATTGCTTAAAATTTCAGGTTCTTCCTTTATCTCCTCTCTCCCCCAAATACTTCTTTAGCACTTATAGTGTCAGGCAATGTTCCAGTGATCAGAAGTACAAAGATGAAAAGACCAACAAGGAACCTGAGTGTGTTATCCCTGAAGTTCTTGTGTTAGAAACTTCATCTCTAGTTCATGTGTTAATGATATTTGGAGGGGGAAAGACCTTCGGAAAGTAATTAGGTTTAGATAGCATCACGACGGAGGGATCCCATGATGGCATTTGTGGCTTTAAAAAAAGAAGAAGAGACACTGGAACTAGTACGCTTGTTCTGTGTTGATACGTGATGCCCTCTGCCTTGTTAAGATGTAACACGAAGGTGCTTACAGGATGCTGGTGCCTTGCTCTTGTAGTTCTCAGCCTCCAGAATCATAAACTAAACAAATTTAGTAATATTATTATCCAGTTATTATTATCCAGCCTATAGTCATCAGTTGTAGCATCAGAAAACGAGCTAAGACACCAAGAAAGTTGAGGTGGTTATGTTAATTTATGTGATATTAGTTTATATTTGTCCATCTTGCCCTTGAAACTAAGCCAGTAAATGGTACCTTGAATGCAGATACTAGATACCCTCAGGCCTGTCTCCTAGCCTCCCTCCCTTAGCTTGAAGTGTCCTCTTTTTTTTTTTTTAAAGACTTACTTATTTGAAAGGCAGATTAACATAGATAGAGGATGTGACAGAGGTAGATCTTCCATCTGCTGGTTCATTATCCAAATAACCACAACTGCTGGGGCTGGGCCAGGCTGAAGGCAGGAGCCTGGAACTCCATGAGTCTCCTATGAGGGTGACAGGGGCCCAAGCACTTGGGTCATCTTCTGCTTCCTTCCCAGATGCATCAGCAGGAAACTGGGTTGGAAGTAGAGCAGCTGGGATTTGAACTATGGTCATATGAGATGGTGGTGTTCTGGGAGGTGGCTTAACCTGCTGTGCCACGATGCCTGCCCCAAAGTGTCCTGGCCCAGCCTTTGGATAGCAAATCAACCACATATTAAAATTAACTCACTGAATTGAGTGAGTGGTACAGCTGGCACTAGAAGGTTCTAATCGCCAGACTCACGAGGTTATTTCCTTCTCCCATAGATGACACCCTGATGCTCGGAATTGTCTTGAGGGGTTTCTTTTTGGGGAATTCCAGGTCTGGGACTGAAAGTAACTACCACCTACGTGTAACCCCAGGCTGACTGAAGTCCACTTTGCTGTCATAAAAATTCCCTAGAGAAGACAGTAACAGTGACCAATCAAGGGAAAACCACAAACCAAAAATCTGGACACTTCTCATCCCAACTCCAGCCCATGAGAACTTTTGCCCCTAAACCCCTCAGGTCCAGAATTAGTTGATAGCTGCCCTGCTCTTTGTTTTGCTCATTTCAATGAACACTTCCTTTATTTTATCACCCTGATGTCAGTGACTGCCGTCGTTCATGAGCAAACACAGTTTTGGGGGTTCTGTAACAACTCAGCTGGTTTTGGGGATTCTATATTGCTCTGTGGATGAAAGATGCTATGTGTTTAATAATACGTATTAGCACAAGAAATTTTCATGACCTCAGCCATCACTATTTTGATTCTACTTCTTTTCAGTTTTCCCATTTGATAACTGAAAATATTGCTTCTGCAGGTAAATGATCAGTTTTTAGTTTGATTCTCAAGTCAAGAGCTGTTGGTCTTGGGTTGGGTTCAAAGAAGCCTCCTGATCCAACAGCAAGTCTTTCAGGTAAAATTATCTGGTGCCTGATTCCTTCATGGTGTGTGATACCAGATCATCCCATTGACTTCAAATTCAACCTCAACTTTACATTAGAGTTTCCCACTAATCAGACATCCTCTGAATGTCTCAAGGTTTCTCCCTGTGCACATCCTTTGTTGGTCCAAATGTTCTGCCCACTGTACCTCAGTCCTTCTATGTCCTGGCACATGCTTCCTTTTAGCAACCTAGTCTTTCCCTGGTCTTGCACCATGCTCCATCGTTTCTCACTATAGCTTAAAAATGATATTTTCTTTCTGTCACCTCCTTCCTTCCTCTTGCTGCACTCAAGATTTAGCATAGAGGAATTTCACTTGTTCTCCATTACATCCTTCGCCTGCTGAAGATCTGCTGAAACTCATATTCTAGTATGCAGCTTCCAGTTCAAGTTGCACTTTCATTGAGGGGATAGAGTTGTGCCTAGTTAACAATGGAAAGCAAACTTTATTTTGGCCACTATTTAATTAGCTGCATTATTCTAAACACTTTCATCTTCCTTTCTCTTTGTTTTTTGGCTAGTTCCAGGCTCTGCACACCAGTTTTACACATAGTTATCTCTTTACATCTTGGCAATGTGTATAGGCAGGAATAAAATGTGGCTCAGGTGGGATTTGCTATTTTCTTATTATTTAACTAGGCAAGGCTTCAAGTAAGAACTATTCTGCAAGTGAATGTTTAGATAAATAATTGTTCAGATTCTCGCATGCAGCAAGGCTGGTTTATTCTTGACAATCCTTGAAAGTTCTTTTATTTTTCTGGTCACAGTCAATTTAAACTGACTTGGCAAGTGACCAGATTGCCTCCACATGAATTACAAATTATTAGTGTCATTGCCTCTTCCACTGTACAAATGGCTGCTATGTTGTGAACAGAAACCAGGCAACACTTAGACCTAGCCAGCCTTTCTAAATGTCCTTTAAGAAAGAGGATCATGTACATTTGATTTCAAACTCAGAATCTCCTCCCTGGATTTTCTGAGTGAACTAATTTATGTTTTACCTTAAATTTCCTAGCTGATGAGTAAGTAACTGCCAAAGAATACTGCTCCAGAGAAGGCTCTGAGTGCTAATTCCAGAGACTGGTCTCAGGAGCTTTTCCGAGATGGGCATTCTTTGTCACACTTGAGTCATAGGAGGGAGGAGATAATCTCTGCTGGGACTTTAGTTAGGTTTTTCCTTGAGACCAAGTGGCAGTAAGACCCAGTAACAATCGCTGTGTATTTGAATCCATGCTACATTTTCTTCAGTCTTCTAGCTGCTGTCTGCCAAGAAGTCCCTTACCCCTGGACTTCTCTATTTTATGATATTACAGGCTATTGGGAACAACTTTCATGCATTTCATGTACACAAATGTAGGAACATAGTGATACTTCCCACCATTCTATCCCTCCCGCCCACGCTCCAACCCTTCTTCCTCCTCCCTGTCCCATTCTCACTCTCAATTTTTAGGAAGTTCTATTTTCCGTTTATTTAATGATCCTATAGCTAACTGAATTTTTATCTTTCATGCAAAGTGATGCTAGTGGTAGAAAGTAGATGATTATATAAGCCATAATGGTTTGGGTAGCCTAGTTGAGTTGGCAATATTGTGACACTGGATATGCATCCCAAGATACCTGCTCAATAATGTTGCCTGAATTTATTGTGCAGAAAAAAAAACCAGAATATTTCCTGATTTAACTTGTGCTTTCTAGAAAAGTAATATTTGTGGAAGTAAGTGATTTCACCAGAAAAAAGTCTGAATTATGCATTTAGGAATGATAGGTGTATCATAGTTATTCTTCTCTCACTATTTTTAGCAATTCTAAAAAAAAAAACCCTATATGAAAGATCTCCGCGAGTGAGATCCCAGTGAAAAGAACGGGTCATCAAAGAAGGAGGTACCTTTCTCTGAAGGGAGGAGAGAACTTCCACTTTGACTACGACCTTGTCTAACTATGATCAGAGTTGGTGAACTCAGGGGGCTTCCATAGCCTTGGCGACTCATGACAAGAGCCTAGGGTGATTACTGATGCCATAAACAAGAGTGTCAATTTGTTAAGTCAACAACAGGAGTCACTGTGCACTTACTTACTCCTCATGTAGGATCTTGTCCTTAATGTGCTGTACATTGAGATTTAATGCTATAACTAGTACTCAAACAGTATTTTTCACTTTGTGTTTCTATGTGGGTGCAAACTGTTGAAATCATTACTTAATATATGCTAAACTGATCTTCTGTATATAAAGAGAATTGAAAATGAATCTTGATGTGAATGGAAGGGTGGAAGCGGGGAGGGAGAGGGAAAGGGGAGGGTTGCGGGTGGGAGGGAAGTTATGGGGGGGAGCCATTGTAGTTCATAAGCTGTACTTTGGAAATTTATATTCATTAAATAAAAGTTAAAAAATTGCAAGAATTTAGGAATATTGTGAAATGAATAAGTATCTGCTTCCTGAGAAACTATCTTATTTTCTTTTCGAAGATGTGTCTAATATCCTAATGTGGTTAGGGTATGAGATTTCCTTTAAAATATGTGTGCCTCATTTTAAGTCAGGAATCTCCCTGGCTGCATGATTGACAAATTACACAATTTGAAGTTTGTGACTTACTTCTTCCTAATTATCTGTAAAATGGACAAAACAATCCCTGAATTTATGAGAAAGCATCCAAAAGGACTGCAGGATTGCATTTTTTGGGTAAATATATCCAAACAATTTTGGCAATAGAATTTCTCACAATTAAAACAGATAGTAGCATAATAATTATAGGATACTTGAATAGTTGTTTAGTGCTTTCATGGGATGGATTTTGTTACAAATGCCCAAATCAAACAAGGATTTAAAGAAAATACCACTTTTTCTAATAATAACGATTCTATTTAAAGTTCGCCATTACTAATACATTGAGATATTGTGTGCATGTGTGATCTGGAATCCTTCAGCCAAGAGCTGGGAAATATCGTTAGTGATTAAGTGAAAATGAATCTCACCTTGGGAATGAAGGAAATAAGTATGTTTGAGAATAACTTCAACATTCATGCATGGGTTTGGGGCAAGACTGCTTAAAAATGTTGTAATCCTTTCAGAAGGTTCTAACTGAGGTAGATAATGAATTTGTTCTGCAGAGAGCCTTCTCAGATTACTCTCTTTGTTTGCAGGATGGTTCTTAGTCCACTGGAAGACTTTGTTGTTCAATATGCTCCTCACCCAAGTGGGATTGTGTCCGGTGGAATGAGGGAAGGTCAACTGGGACAGCTTTGTGTTTTCAGACAGGTTTTATGCTTCTAATAAAGTTAATTAGGAAGTGAAATCTTAAGCAGTTGACAGTGTGCATTGTTGGCTACTAGGGCATGGTGACAAATAGCCTTGAAAGGTCTTCACTTTCTTTTGTAAACAGAAAGGTAAGGAATTTGCACAGAAATGCGCTGGTAAAGATCTGCTTTTCATCAGGGTCTAACCACATAGTAAACAACAGAAATAACTTGTTTTAATAAAGCATGGTGTTGAAACATTTGTCAGCAAGTCCTTTCTACCAGCTTCAAAAGGTATATTTGGATAAGAGAAAACTTTACCCATCAGAACACAATTTGAAATTTATTTATATAATTTTTTCTTCATGTCAAGGTCAAGAAGCTTACGGAAAAAAGTTTGACTTTCCTGTAATCATGAATTTATCTGTTATTAGGCTGAGCTATTATGATGAAGAATTCACTTATTATCTCAGGGTAGAGGTGGTTGAGGGAAAAGAGACAACTCTGTGAAATATTTGATCTGGAATAATTTAATGAATTCTGTTATTTTAAGGGTAGAAGTGTACTGGGTTCCATGGGAAGGACCTTTCCCAATGCAAACATGTATTGTAATGATGAGAAAAAACAAGAACCTGATTGATGTGATACAAAGCATAGATAAACCTGGGAGGTAGGGCTGAGCCCGGATCAGGGGCAGTGATAAAGAGCTTGAGATACAAAGCTTCAAGAAGTGGGACTGGCAGTGCAGGCAGGCAAATTAGAAATGGAAGAGAAGGAGAATAATGAAAGAAATAACATGAAAATTATGGTTTCCAGTGTGGGGATGAGGTCTTAGAGCTCTTAACAGTTAGAGCAAAACAAGGCAATTATTTTTTAATTCAATGGGATTTGTTGGCATATCAATTTCTCTCTTCCAAGCAATGAGAATTTCCTAGGAAGGCTCTGCACTTGCCTGATCACATGTTCTGAGGGGATGGGAAATGGTCTATGCTGGTCCACACATGGCTACTGTACACTTGCAATGTGACCCAATGCCTGAATTCTGAATTTTGGATATTGCTTTGGATATGTGTCCCCCGAGGGATCGTGTTTTGGAATCTTGCTCCCCAGTGTGGTGATGTTCAGAGGTACTAGGCTTTTAAGAGTTAGGACTTAGTGGGAGATTGTTAGGTCACTGGGGCTGTGCCTATTGAAGGGAGGAAGGGAGTTCCCACGGGACCCCAGTCTTACTGAGTGATTTCTTCTTCTCACATGATCCCCTGCCACTGTGATATCGTCAACTGTGATGAGATGCAGCCAGAGGCCTCACCTGAGTCAGTGCCATGCTCTTTTTTTTTTTTTTTTTTGGACTGGCAGAGTGGACAGTGAGAGAGAGAGAGACAGAGAGAAAGGTCTTCCTTTGCCGTTGGTTCACCCTCCAATGGCCGCCGCAGCCAGCGCGCTGCAGCCGGCGCATTGCGCTGATCCGATAGCAGGAGCCAGGTGCTTCTCCTGGTCTCCCATGCGGGTGCAGGGCCCAAAGACTTGGGCCATCCTCCACTGCACTCCCTGGCCACAGCAGAGAGCTGGCCTGGAAGAGGGGCAACTGAGACAGAATCTAGCGCCCCGACTGGGACTAGAACCCGGTGTGCCGGCGCCGCAAGGTGGAGGATTAGCCTAGTGAACCGCGGCGCCAGCCTAAATTTCTGAGCCTATTGAGCTGTGGCGCCAGCCGCCATGCTTTTTTGACTTTGAGCCTCCAAAACCATGAGTTAAATAAACCTCTCTTCTCTGTTAAGTGACTCTGACTCATAATAATAAAAAACAGACTGCTACAATCATTCTACTCAGTTTTCTTTAGCTCCAATCACTTAGGCAATCTCAGTTCCATCAATGACAAATTTACAACTCACAGATGTAATTCTTTCTATTAGTCAATGAAATAAAATGGTATCAGAAACAATAAGTTGTTCTAATATTACTCTCTGTCCCTGATGTAGATTCTTCCTCTCTAATCCCTATTTGAAACTCTTATTCATACTTTTACATCATCTGTTCCTGTCTCTAATGACAGGTGTTTGGTCATCTTTATTCAGTATGGTATCTCCAGTACCCAGACCAGGACTGAAAAATGTTAGCTGCTAAATAGATTTTTATGAAATATTATTTTAAAAAGTACATATATTTTCCTGTTCTCTTATAGCTTTCTTTGGAAATTGTTGCTTTGTTTAGTAGCATGATGATATACTCATGCCTGCTGCACCCAGATTTTTATCTTACAAATATTCTTGATGAAGCCTAGTTAAGTATTTTATATAGTCAACGTGAAAGAATATCTGGGATTCTGGAAAGCCATCTTCAGCTACATTTTGCATAGAGTTTTTACAGTAGGTGATATCTAACATTTTTTTTTTTATCAGGGGGTTGCACTCTCTGCTATCTAAGGGCCTCCAGTATTCTTTATGCTTTCTTAATTTCCCTTCAACATTTGGAGCCCAAACAAAAGTGGTAAGATGAGCTTGTTATGTTAGCCAGCTAATGAATCAATTAGCCAATGGGTGGGAGCTCTTCATATATGCAAGGGACTAGTTGAAGTGACTTGACATGAGTGTACCTGCCTTTGAACTGAAGGTCAAGTTCCTGTGGAAGTGTAAATCTCTGTGCCTCCCTTCTCAGCTCACCTGTGTGGTTAAAAACAAGTATCAGATCCACATTCTACGAGAACTAGAAATTTCCTCCGTTTTAATGGCTTCTTAAGTGCCTGGAGAGTTTCATAGTATGAGTGAATATCATGAAAGAGAATAAGAAGTTAAAGAAAGTGAGAAAAAGAAAGTTTTATTGCTTCAAAAACAGTGGCAAGTCCCCTTAAGTGGTAAATGGACCATCTGCGTGCTCAGGCACCAGTAAATGCATAATTTATTTTAAATGACCAGGTACGTATCTATCCTTTTAAATGCCTATCTGGAATAATGTTGGTATTGTATATGAAAATGCAGTATGGAAACACAGTAAGCCTTTTAAGCATGGTGTGCCTATTTACTTCAAAGCTATTATTCTTCTTGTCAACAAGAATGCAATTTATTAACTCAGGTAAGTCGAAGGAGTCAGGCATTTTCTTGTAATAAGGAAGCTAAGTAGATCACACCTTGAAAATCTGTCTGCTCCTATTTGAAAAAGCACTGCCTTGAATCCCAAACATTTTGTTTGAAATACTACAGACATTGTGGGGGCAATGCAAAAGCTTCATTTCTGATGGAATTCACCAACCCCTCCAGTCTTCCTAGGATATGGAAGTTTAGAAACACCCATGTCCCCCCAATAGTTTCTGTAGATGTTCTCCATTAAACTTAGAGCAAAGGAAAGGATTTGTTACGTCTTTTGGCTCATTCCAATCCCTTCCTTAAGTATTGGTTTACTATTTTCACAGTTTATAGAAACACAGCAATCAGGCCGGCACCCCAGCTCACTAGGCTAATCCTCCGCCTGTGGTGCTGGCACCCTGGATTTTAGTCCCGGTTGGGGTGCCGGATTCTGTCCCGGTTGCTCCTCTTCCAGTCCAGCTCTCTGCTGTGGCCTTGGAAGGCAGTGGAGGATGGCCCAAGTGCTTGGGCTCTGCACCCCCATGGGAGACCAGGAGAAGCACCTGGCTCCTGGCTTCTGATCAGCACGGTGAGCCGACCACAGAGCATCGGCCGTAGCGGTCATTTGTGGGGTGAACCAATGGCAGGAAGACCTTTCTCTCCGTCTTTCTCTCTCTCACTGTCTAACTCTGCCTGTCAAAAACAAAATAAAACAAACAAACAAACAAACAAAAAAAACACAAAAAACAAAACAAACAAACCAACAAAAAAACCAGCAATCAGAGATGGAAAAATCTTTATGGCCTTATATAGGCGTTAGTTTTTCATATTGTACTTTTCTCTTATGAATGCAACTCTCCTGTTCCCTTTAAAGCAATCTATGTGTGTCTGTGTGGGTGGGTGGGAGGTAGTTAATTGAGTTGGTGGAGTAGAGTGGGCATTTGCCCAGTGATATCTTGGCAATGTAACTCAAGTTGCTGGAATTGCTTGTCTTCCAACCATACCCTGTTATATAATTCCCCTTTTAAAATGAGAAACTGAAGGATGAATGTCTTGAACTGCCTCATTTGGGCTTTGAAGAAGATGTGCACCCATTGTTTGTTGTGTGTGTCTACACCAGAGAGAATAATAGTCTAGTAAGACGGCTCATGGATTAGCTTTAATGTAGAAAAGGTACTATTTTATATTAACTACAATCCACAGTATTTGGACCCATGGAGTATATTTCAGTTGATGATTTTTTTTAATAGTAAAGCAATTTTAACAGACATTTTAGTGCATCTAGCCTATGATAACCAATTCTAGGTTTTTTTTTTTTTTTTTTTTTTTTTTTTGCTACACCAATGATTGTGTTCCCTTTGGAAGATTATTTAACATTAAAAATTTTAAAAATACATTATGTAACATATGGGGTCGACACTGTGGTGCAGTGGGTTAACACCCTGGCCTGCCGGTTCAAGACCTGGCTGCTCCACTTCTGATCCAGCTCTCTGCTATGGCCTGGGAAAGCAGTGGAAAATGGCCCAAGTCCTTGGGCCCCTGCACCATGTGGGAGGCCCGGAAGAGGTCCCTGGCTCCTGGCTTCGGATCAGCACAGCTCTGGCCGTTGCAGCCAATTGGGGAGTAAACCAACGGATGGAGAACCCCCCCCCCCCCCGTCTCTGCCTCTCCTCTCTCTGTGTAACTCTGACTTTCAAATAAATAAGTCTTAAAAAATACATTCTTTAACATATAAAAATATTGAACACCAATTTCTTATGAGAACTTTTGGGTTATTGTCATATCCTTTTATATCCTTCCCTGTTTTACCCTTCTTTAATTTCTGGAGGTCGTAATTTCTCTTCAGCGTTAATCTATGTAGTCTGATCTCCAGCACTCTGCTAAAAGCCTCATTTCATTGTTTCCTTAGTTGGTTTCCTTCCCTTTTTCTGCTTAGTGAAAATAATATTGTGGTTTTTTTTTCTGCTTTCATATCTTTGAAGGGTCCTCTGTGTATCCACACAATATATTTCTTGATGTTTACATTTTTTCCTTTTTCAATGAAACGATAGTTTATTTTGTCTTTTTTTGATTCCAAATATCTTCTACACTCATGCATTTTTATTGCTTCCTCCCCCACACCCGTGGTTACCCACCTGTTCCCTCATGAGCCATGAGTGGCTCACAAAGCCGTTTCAGGTCGCCTGTAAGCTGCCTGTCGGCCCACTGCTCCTGCCTACACAAGTAAAGAGGTTGCCAGTGGGGCCTTCTCATGCTTCTTAGCCACTGTTAGGGCCAATGCCCACCTGCTCCACGGTTACTCCTTCCACCATGGAAATAAACCTTCTTTCAAGTTTATGACTCATAACATTATAAATGAGGCATATCAGTGCAATTTGAATAATAAAAAATAGCCTACCAAGTCATAGCATCCCAACAGGAAGCCCTCATTTCCTTAAGACTTATGAACTGAGTATGAATGGTACACAGTCACAAACCCAGGGATACCAAAAGAATGCAGTGGCTTTATTTATTAAAAACTAGCCTTGGCCTAGAATTAAAAACTCAGCTTGGCCATAGAAATCTTGCCAGTTCCAGAATATTCACTACCTTGTAGTCTTTAACACATAGTCCCTTAGTAGGGAGGGGACGGAGATGATAATTAATTAGCCAACTGAGGATTCTTCCCTCCATCTAGATGTTGGAGGGGTAGTGACAGCAAACTGGGCACATGCCTGGGTGGGGTGGGAGGCAGGCCTGTTCCCAGATGCAGCTCATCCCACCAGGACTTGGGTGCTGCTGCTCAAGTCTGCAGCACCTGCTGCTGGAGTCAGCGGCCTCACTGCCGCTCCCAGGTGTTGACTGTTGCTGTGTTCTCACTTCACCCTGAGGCTGCTCTGGTCTGTTTGCCTCTTCAGTGCATTCTGCAGGCAGGGGCTGCTGTGAGCATGAAGGCTGGGGCTTTCCCTGCAAGCACTTGGGAATGCCAGAACCACATGAGACTTCTTTAAAGTCTGTTTTCCTAGAGGTGGTCTTCGATAATATTTTTTCCCTACTGCTTAGGTGCCATCTGCGCTTGGTATTAAATCACTAAATCTAGTTTAACACTTAGTCCCCTAGTAGGAAGGGAGGTAATTAATTAGCCAAATCAGGATTGTAGGCAATTCCTATGTGGCTGGCAGATTTCCAGTCTATGCTCCAGGAGGCAGCTGGAAAAGGTGTAATCGATCGGGTTCTCTCAAGCATCTGTGAGCTTCCTTTTATCATGTCCCTGCTGGGGTCCATCTCTCCCCATCTTTCATGAGATGATGGAGCCCTCTGCTCCTTTTGCTGGTTAGGTGCCCTTACATTCCTTGAATTCATGGTGTGAATTAAGTGTTCTGGGTTCCGTAGAATTTGGTTGTAATGCTGAAATCAACCTCTTACATTTTATTATTTATTTAAAATTTTTATTTATTTATCTGAGATGGAGAGAGAAGGGGCAGGGAAGAGAGCACTTATCAGCTGGTTGACTTTCCAAACGCCTGCAATGGCCAGAACCAGGCTGGGCTTAAACCAGGAGCCAGGAATTCAATCCAGTTCTCCCATGTGGGTGGCAGACACCCACTTACTGAGCCATCACTACTGCTTCTCAGGGCCTACATTAGCAGGAAGCTGGAGTCAGCTGAAGTCAGGTGTTGAACTCAAGTCTCCTGATGTGGAATGTGGGCTTCTTAAATGCAAGGCTAAAAGCCTTCCACAAACCTCTGAACTATTAAAAAAAAAAAAAAGCTCTTTTAAGTGTTTGATTCTTGTAAATGAAAAGCTAAGACTTTCAAGACTATTGCCTCTGGGTTTACAGAAACAAATACCTATTGGGGAACTAAGAAGCCAAGAGTGTAGTTTATTCTTTTTCCAAAGTCTCTTCCCTAAGGGAGGTGCATATTAAAATTGAGCATTGGGATAGAAAAGGAGAATACAAGTAACTACCTAGTTTAACATTAAAATAAAACCTCTGTAAATTTATCTTTACTTATAGAAAGTATGTGATGATCATCTCAAAATGGGTCTCTATTTTTCCATTCATCATTGTCTCTGGAGTGCTATCATATTGGAAAAGTCTGTGTCTTATAAACACACATCAAGATTCAGTAATTGTTATGAATCCCTAAAAATAAAATAAGAATTGTGGTGTTCTAAAATATTTAGAGCTACTTCATTTGCAATTTTAATTATTATTCCACATGTAATTTCAAGGGAGAGGTGTAATGGAGTAGCTTAGAACTGGGTAAGGGTTTGAATCCTGGATCTGGCAGATATTAGCTGTATTACTGTGAGTAACTTAATTAAAAACTCTGAGGCTTTATTTCCTCATCTGCAAAATTGGGAGTGTTTTCAATGCTGCTTTCTGGAACACAGTTTAGGAAAAACATAATGCCAAGAGAAAAGGAGATTTTGTGGCCATATATAATTGATGAATCCTGAGAAGACCTAATTAACCTTGATGTAGCACTTCCTGGGTCCTGTGTACAGCCAGTTTCATTTTGGTTTTGCAGGAAAGGAATAATAAATAGGTGGTCATAGTTTCAAGCCAGAGAAACTCATTCTGATTGATCTAATGCACTGGATGTAATGCACAGTGCATTCCAGGAATGCACTGGAGAGATGCTAGCTGGCTCACAGAACTGTTAGGTAGGCTTTTGAGTGAGATCTGGAGAAAGGGTAGGAACAAAGAGAGTTGGGAGGCATCAGAATAACTTTCATGGACTAAGCCAGACTGAGAGCACACATAAACCCCATGGCAGTGCCTGGACACACCCACTCTACTGCCTCAGCTGTGGGGCTGACACTGGATGCTGCAGCTGCTCTTGGGAAATTGATGGTGCCGCTTCTAGGATCACCTCTTGTGCCCAGTATAAACACTCCAGACACCTGGATGCTTTATCTCATTGGCTTCCAAAATCAAATGCAAAATTTAGAGATCTGTTGTAGGCTGAATAACAAACCTCCCTCTCCCCAGAACTTGTGAATGGATATATTTTCCCACCTGGTAAAAGGGGAGTTGGCTTGGTTAAGGCAAAGATTTAGACATGGGGAGGACATGATGTTTTCAGTGGGGTCTGACATAATCAGAAAGGTCCTTATAAAAGGGAGGTGTGGGGGCTAGCCAGGAGTGAAAGTTGTAAGGCCAGAAGCAGGAAGCAAGAAGCAGAACAGGCCATGAGCCCAAGATTGAAGGCAGACTCTGACGACCTGGAAAACACAAGAAAACAGATTTTCCCTTACAGTGTCCAGAAGGAGCCAGCACTGTGGGCACCTTGACATAAGCCCAACAAGACTCATTGACCACCAGAACAGGGAGAAATAAACATAAACTGTTTTGTGACACAATGTTTATAGCAATGTGTTACAGCAACAATGGAAAACTAACATAGGACACTTCAATCTGATTGGCACAGTGTAGGCAGTATGTCTAAACCCCAGATGGGAAGACTAGGAAAAGGAATGTTTTTGGTTTCTCCAGTGTGAAGTGATATGTAGAGTGGCCAAGATTTTAGAACATAAGAAATGAATCCTGATGCTGGTAACTTCAACCACCCAAAGTCAAAAGCTATTAACCACAAGATTATTATCTGGTATTTTAGACATGTGTTAGATACCAGCACCTCTATCTTTTGTAGGAGCATCTCCAGAACCTTGTCTGGAAAGGTAGTGTTGATAGAAATTGTGACAACAAAGAATGGAGCACGGTGCCTGGTACATAAGGTAATGCCAGTCTCTTTGTGGTTGTTATTGGTAGCTACATTAAGGTGAGCACCAGCAAGTCCGCTGGTTTCAGACAACTCTGGCTCTGTTAGTCTTCCTGTGAAAGAAAAAAATACCTGAGTATAAAGCATGGAGAAATTGAGGAGAGACAATAAGGAAGAATGAAGGGTAACACAGAGCAGACTGGCAGTGATGCTCAGTTCTCCACGTGGGGAAGGCCAGAGTGATGGCCTTGAGCATGCTCCTGAGGCATGGAGGCTCTGGGGCCAGATCATGGCCGTGGACATGCAGAGGAAGGGCCACCCCTGAGAGATTCTGTGAAGAAAGACTTCACGGGATGTGTGACTTGGGCACAGGGCATGGATTTGAAAAGGGAGGCAATATCACTGCAGGGTTTGAAGCCGTATAGCCACTACAAAACTAGTGGTGCTAAAATGGAGACCAGAAAAAGAAGCTATTGGGACACTTTTTCTTTTGGCTAATTTTAAAATTTCCTTTGTCAATTTGAGATTGGGGCTAGAATCAGTTGAGCATTTACTTTCAGATGTAGTTTCACCCATCACTAGGACATTGGTTCACTTAATCATTTTTTTTATATTTTAAGGATTGATTTATTTATTTGAAAGGCAAAGAGATGGTGGATAGAGAGAGCTCTCCTACTGCCTGGTTTGCTCCCCCAATGCCGGCAATACCTGGGGTTCGGCCAGGCCAAAGTTAAGAGCCAGGAACTCAAGCTAAGTCTCCCACATAAGTAATAGGGACCCAAGTACTTGGGGCATCATCTTTGACTTCTTAGGCACATTAGCAGGCAGTTGGATCATAAGTAGGGAAGCCTGGACTTGATCAAGCACACTGATATGGAATACAAGTGTCCCGCCACTCACTTAAGCTTGAAGAGTGTGTGAGGCACAAGAGAGGAAAAGTAATCTCATGGAAATCTTACGATGTTAGAATTTTAAGATCATTTGATTCAGTTCACTTTACCTACAAATAAAGAAATGAGGCCTGGAAATTGTAAATGAAAAGGAAAATAATCTATGATCGAAATTAAAAATGAGAAATCAGAGATGTGCCAACACTGAGAGAGCCAACATTACAGAAGCAAAGGAAAAGGGACACAAGTGTATCAGAGGGACTTAGAAAAAACAAAACAAACAAACCTGAAACTGAGCCTAATGCCATAGGTTCAAGATGGCACTAGACACTGTTCACATATGATAGCCCATTTAATTCTCACAGCACCCCCACACTGTAAAATGTTACTGCCATTTGAGAGTTGGGGACACTGAGACTAAGAGAGATTAGGCAGTCTGCCCCAAGATTGTGCAGCTTGTAAGGTTGACAAGTTGGGATATAACCTTTGTCTGACTCCAAAACCCTGCTCAGTTGTAGGGACCTTTTAGGGACATATGTGGGAGAAACACCTGGAGGCACCTGGCCCTAGAGGAATAACAATGATGTGTATACGTCCCAGAGCAGTTGTGAGGATGAAATTCATGATACACGTCAGGCACAGAGTAGGTGCTCAATAAATTTTCAGTGTTTATTATTATTGTGGTTGAGGTTGAAGATGCTGAAAAGGGAAAGAATAAATTTGGCGAAATTATTCCTTAGCTTAAGGGTAGGGATAAGTCAGGGTGTGCTGGAGGAATCAGCTCTGGGGAGAAGCAGATCTCTGGTCACTTTCTCGTCCAGGAGAGGGGCAAGCTCTGAGTGCTGGCCCCAGCCCCTAGGGATCTTTACTTTTTTCAGTTCTCTTTGGCATATTAAAATTCCAAATAGTATGACGATTTTTTTGAACATCCCTGTAGAAAGTCAATAGATTCACAGAAGACATTTAAGTGAATTCAACAGTTGGCCTTTGGTATTAAATGTGGGTACAGGCACTGGCTTTTGACCTGTTACCCAAGCATTCACTTTACTTTTGCTTAAATTGGCAGCACTTTTCCATGCATGGTTTTGTGAAGGAATAGACAGTAAAGATGATGTTATTTCGCTTGTTTCCATGACAACGGACATGCTTCATGGAATATATCCATCATACACAGTCTTGAACCATCTGGTTTCTAAGTCCTTGGTGAAAACCCTCTAGGAATGAAGTGTAGGTAAACTTTAATCAGTTTTATAATTACTGTAGTCCTTGCAGAAATTATTTAACTTGATTTTGCAGCTGCTTCGACATAAGACCCAAAGGTCTTATTAGGGTTTTTATTGCCACTTTTAAGGAGCAGTTTAAGAATCATTATTGTACTTTAGCTGCAGATGCCACCGTTTCTGTTTTAGGTTCTGAGGCTGGGTCGCAGTGACATCACACAAAGACTGAGAAAGGTCAAAGTTATTTTTTTCTAACAGGCTCTGTCAAATATAAAAATTAACCAAACTTTGAGCTGGGTTTTATGTATTGGTAATGTATGTTTATGTTAGAGTTTCTGTCAAAACAGGCATTAAAGATAAATGTAGCTAATTAAAAGAACATTTGCTTGGAGCTCCTGGTAATAGATACCTCTTTGTGAGGTCTAGAGGTATGGCTTTCTTTAAGAACTGATGCAATTTGTGTGAGTGAACCTGAAGAGGAGAGGGGACTTTTGATTTTTCTGGAAATAAAACATGAGACTGAGAACTATCCAGTCTGAGCTCTAAGGAATAACCCAAGTAATAGTTAGGTGGCGAATTCCGTAAAACGTACGTGTCTAACCCACTTCTGACCTTTCATGTCGCCAGTGTTTCCCAAGTCTTTGAAGCAAATCTACTTTCAGAAGGTAATACCTCTTAACTGGCAGTAGATGAGTCCATATATTTCAGACTGAACCCTAGATGATTAAAAAACAGAACAAAAACTTTCAGCATCAACTTTCTGGCAGTTGTTGCTTTTCTTCATTTATTTTACCAGTCATTTATTCTACCTTCACTGCTTTCAACTATGTCTATGTATGCCCATGGCATCTATGTTTTTTTTTTTTTTTCCTGTAGTGAGGGGGCATAAAAGTGGAGACCAAGGGTAGATTTCTCTTCTAAAACAGCTAATTGAATTTGTGGTCCAAAAATAGATTCTTAGGTAACAGAAGACATGTTGTAAAAGGGATAGTATCATTTATCTCAGCCCATTGAGCCTTATAAGCTACGTGTTTACCTGGTACTAGGCAAAGGACCAATTTCATCTAACAATAAAGAGATTTAAGTGTTGAGATAGGATGGAATAAATTTTGCAAATAAACCATAATATTTGCATAATATTTTGATATTTGAAGCTATTTTCTATTTTAGCGTCTTCAGGACTATCAGAGTGAACTTCTAACCATAAGAATGATCCTGGAACTTATTTCTAATCTCTAATCTACTTTGACATAATTTAGGAAGTGCTATTTCTTGAATTTAAATATTTATTAACTTGAAAACACTACTAAGAAATTCCACCCGCCCCTTCCATGCCAAGAAGAGCTTTATGAAGTAGAAAGCTACACACATTTGAATAAAAGGTCCCCGTGACAATTAAGAGTTGTGAAACTTCTGCATGTGGCATAGTTTTTTGTCCCTAAAATATGAAGGAAGATTTGTGATAGGAAGCTTATTATGAGTCTAGTAATTCTACCACCAGAGGGCTCTCTATTTTTCACTTGAATGCAGCCACAGAGAAAGGAGCTGAGTCTTGGTGTTTAAGAAAAATTTCTTTTTTACTTCTTATTCCCAAGTACCATAGCTTAAAAGCAAAAACATGGATTTCCATTCATCTACCCCAAGTTTAAAAAATAGCTTAAGGAATATTTTGCTTTTAGATCTCTAGATAAAGAGAAAAAAAATCAACACATCTTATAGGCTCCAATCATTTTATGTGTATGGAGTTGAGATTCTTATTTCTTTGATAAATACTGAGGCCTTTGATAGAGTTAGGAAGAGTGAGGAGAAGGAAGGCAGTGTGTTGTTATGTTGGTCTAGAGCTAAATGGATGGTATGGCAACAGCTGAGCTTGTGAACTCTATGGACTACCCAAGTACTTACTGAGGGAGCAAGCTGAACTGAGCAACAGGATGAGGAAGGCACACCATGGAGTGAAACTGAGATTGAGGAAGGCAAAGGGCTTCTGTGGTGAGCTATGTTGGATTTTTGTGCATGCAGCGAGCATGGTCAACACTGAATAAGAGGGAAGATAGTGCAGAACACACAGGTGCTGTTATATAATTTATGTGTGGATATAAGTGACTAGGATTTGTGGATGCTGAATGCCTACAATATTTATCTTCTCATGTTTCTACTGACCTATCATCAATTTGTACTCACTTTTCTTCCCCCTAGAAATGAGTTAAAGCATTGACTCCTTTGAATTTTTCTTGCAGTTGGCCTATGTGATACCCTAGAACCTTTATAGTGAAAACTTCATTGGTTGGGAATTCTTAGTTCTGGTTCTGACTCACTAAACCAGCTCAGTGACGTTGAGGAATTTACTTTCTCTCTCTGATCCTCATCATTTTTATATGTGAAAACATGAATGAAAAGTTGCACAGCCTTTTTATATTCAGATTCTAATTCTTCTGAATTATTGTTAAAAGAGCTTTAAGAAGAGGCTCTTATACATACCATAACATCCACCCAGTTAATGTGTATAATTTAAAGATTTTTAGAAAGCATATAGAATTGTGCAGCAATCCAATTTGAGAACATTTTCACCCAAAAGTTCCTTCATGCCTGCTTGTATTCAACCTCTTCTTCTAATTCCAGCCTAAAGCACAGTAATCCATTTTCTGTTTCTATGAATTTGTCTTTTTGGAAGTTGTATATTTATACAATCATATAATATGTAGTTTTGTTGTATCTGTCTTCTTTTATTTAGCATGGTGATTTTGAGGCCCACCTGTCATGTGGCACATATCAAGAGTTTCTTCCTCTTTCATACCTGAGTAGTATTCCACTGAATAGATATATCACATTTTGTTTGAAAGTGTTTAAATTTTTTTCCAGTTAGGAGCTATTATGGATAATGCTGCTATAAAAATTCATGTGCAAGGCTTTCTGTGAACACATGTTGTTTTTCTCTTGGGTATGTATATATATACAAGTATATATACACACATATATACAGAAATGGAATTTTTTGGTCATATGAGAATTATATACATGATTTTAAAAGAGACTGCCAACATTTTCCAATGTGTCTGTTCCATTTTGCATTTTTATCATCAGTATATGAGGGTTCTGATTTCTGCACATCCTCACTAATTCTTAAGATTGTTAGTCTTTTTTCATTATAGCCATTCTGGTGATTATATAATGGTATCATATTGTGGTTTTAATTTGTATTTCCCTAATGACTAATGATCTTAGAGATTTTTATACACTTAATGGCTATTTATCTTAACTGCTATTTAATAAAATATAATTTCTACTTTTAATTGTGTCATTGTCTTCTTTTTTTAAAAATTATTTATTTATTTGAAAGTCAGAGTTACACAGAGAGAGGAGAGGCAGAGAGAAAGAGGTCTTCCATCTGATGGTTCACTCCCCAGTTGGCAGCAATGGAGCTGTGCAGATCCGAAGCCGGGAGCTAGGAGCTTCCTGTGGGCCCTTGTGCAAGGGCCCAAGGACTGCCTTCCCAGGCCATAGCAGAGAGCTGGATCAGCAGTGGAACAGCCGGAACTCTGACCAGCACCCATATGGGATGTCGGCCCTTCAGGCCAGGGTGTTAACCCACTGCACCACAGCGCTGGCCCTGATTTGTTTTCTTAATAATCTAGTTCTAAGAGTTCTTTATATATATATTCTGAATTCAAGTCTTTTTCAGATATGTGCTTATAAATATTTTCTCCCAGTTTGTAGCTTATCTTTTCAATTTCTTAGTGATGTTTTCAATTTTGATGGAGGACATAATTGACTTTTTTCTTTCCTGAATCATAATTTTGTTGTCCTACTGTTTATCAAGCAAAAGGAACAAACCATTGATACATGCTAAGAGATTTTAGCTAAACTATTTTAAGTTTTGTGCATGCTTGTGATACATGGGTCTTACTTAATTCTTTATATATATATATATATATATAATTTCCAATTGACTCAAGCACAGTCAATTGAAGAATATTATTCTTTCTCTTGACTTATCTTAGAATATTTAGCATTAGACCATAATTATAAGAATTTATTTGCAGAGTTTCTATTTTATTCCATCAATCTATGTATGTCCATTTTTTACACCAATACTATACTTACTTAACTTATTGTAACTTTCAAGTAAGTTTTGAAATAAGGCAATATTGTATTTTTATTTTAAATCAACATATTTTCTAAATATTCTGTGAGTTCCTCACAAATTATTTTAAAAGATATTAGTTAACCTCTAAAACTTTTAGGGTTCACAAATACCTTTTTTAAGTTATTGATAATTTATTTTAGTTGTGGCAAGAAATATATTTGAGTGATTTAAACTATTTTCAACTTACTGGTAGTGACTTCATTTTCCTGTATATGGTCTATATTTGAAAATAATGCTCCTTTCCTGTATATGGTGTATATTTGAAAATAATGCTCCTATGGAAAGCCAAGACACTCTGGGGAAAAAAAAAACTAAATGAAAGATCTCCGCGAGTGAGATCCCAGTGGAAAGAATGGGTCATCAAAGAAGGAGGTACCTTTCTCTGAAGGGAGGAGAGAACTTCCACTTTGACCATGGCCTTGTCTAAATATGATCAGAGTCGGTGAACTCAGGGGGCTTCCATAGCCTTGGCAGCTCATGACAAGAGCCTAGGGTGATTACTGATGCCATAAACAAGAGTGTCAATTTGTTAAGTCAACAACAGAAGTCACTGTGCACTTACTCCTCATGTAGGATCTTTGTCCTTAGTGTGCTGTACATTGAGATTTAATGCTATAACTAGTACTCAAACAGTATTTTTCACTTTGTGTTTCTGTGTGGGAGCAAACTGTTGAAATCTTTACTTAATGTATGCTAAACTGATCTTCTGTATATAAAGAGAATCGAAAATGAATCTTGATATGAATGGAAGGGGAGAGGGAGTGGGAAAGGGGAGGGTTGCGGGTGGGAGGGACGTTATGGGGGGAAGCCATTGTAATCCATAAGCTGTACTTTGGAAATTTATATTCATTAAATAAAAGTTTGAAAGCAAAAACAAAAAAAAAAAAAGAAAAGAATGCTCCTACTATTGGATGAAGTAGGTTTTTTTATTTTAAGATACTTCAAACAATGTAGAAATGAGTAAAGAAGTGTTCAATGAGCACTCACAGACTTAACAATGTTAACATTTTGCCATATTTGCTTCATATATAAATATAAACACAGGTATATATACATATGCTAATTTTTAAAGCCTTGGTGAATATATTAATGTCATATTATGTGGGCTTAATGGCAAATATCATAAATGTGGAAGGAAAGGTATATTATTATATAAGGAGTATCAGTGAAGACAACATTTATGAATACCTACAGACCAAAAATATGACATTCATACATTTTTTAAAAAGACTTTTCTATTTATTTGAAAGGCAGAGTGATTGAGAAGGGGGAGAGATGGAGAGAGAGAAAGGAAGAAGGGGGAGAGAGAAATCTTTGATTCACTGGTTCACTCCACAAATGTTTACATTAGCCAGGGATGGACCAGACTTAAGCCTGCAACCAAGAAGCCAGAACTCTATCTAGGACTACAATGTGAGTGGCAGAGACATAAGTACTTGAACCATAATCTTCTGTTTCCCAGGTATATTAGCAGGAAGCTGTATTGGAAGCAGATTAGCTAGGATTTGAACTGGGTACTCCAATATGTGGTGTAGTGTCCCAAGCAGTAGCTTAATCCCTTGTGCCTCAGTGCCTGCCCCCACTCCCTTTTACTATACAGTGTGTGTGTGTATAAACTTCCACACAGGAGAGAAAAACATATTTGTCTTTCTGTGTCTGGCTTATTTCACTTAGCACAATGATCTCAATCCCATCCATTATGTTGCAAATGTCAGGATTTCATTCCTTTTTGTGGCAGAGTAATATTCCATTGTGGGTATATACCACACTTACTTTGTCCATTCTGCATTGATAGACATCTAGGTTGATTCTGTAGCTTTGGTGCTATGAGCAGAACTGCAATAAACTGAGAGTGCCGGCATCTCTTTCATATGCTAACTTTATTTCCTTTGGATATATTCCCACAAGTGGGATAGCTGTGTCACATGGTATATCTATTTCTAGTTTTCCAAAGCATATACCTACTTTTTTCCCATATTGGCTGTAGTTATTTGTACTTCCATCACTTGTCTTCAGTTTGGATCAGTAGAAATTCCTTGTTCTGCCACCTCATGTCTACTGTTGAGTGCATCTTATGAATTTTTTTGTTGGTATTATGCTTTTGAACCATAGACATTCCATTTGATTCTTTTTGTAGTTTCTGTTTCTTTACTAAAATCCCATATTTGTTGAATCAGTTATTATATTTTAATTTAAGTTTTTAAACATTGTTTTCCTTTGATTCTTTGTACATATTTTATTAATGCTTTGTTAAATCCAATATCTGGGCCCAATTAGAATCAATTTCTATTGTTTTCTTTCTTTACATGAGTTATAATTTCTTTTTTAAAAAGAGTTTATTTGAAGAGCAGAGTTGCAGAGAAGAAGGGAGGGAGGGGGAGGGAGGTAGAAAGGAAGCGAGGAAGAGAGAGAGCGAGATAGAGAGAGATATTGAGAGATTGAGATCTTAGATCCGCTGGTTTACTCCCCAAATGGCCACAATGACTGGAGCAGGGCCAGGCTGAAGTTAAGAGCCAGGAACTCAGTCTAGTCTCCCATGTGGGTGGTGGCAGGGCCCAAGCATCTGCAGGGAGCTTGATTGGAAGTGGGTCACCGGGACTTCAACCAGGGCTCATATTGAATGATAGTGTTGTGGGTGGTAGCTTAACTCACTGTACCACAATGCTGGCTTTGAGTTATTTCTTGTTTCTTTGCATGTCTCATCATCTTTTGTGGAGATTGGACATTTTCTTTAATGTATTTAGCAACTATGCATTCTG
Organism: Oryctolagus cuniculus; assembly: GCF_051225735.1. Classification (NCBI taxonomy): domain Eukaryota; kingdom Metazoa; phylum Chordata; class Mammalia; order Lagomorpha; family Leporidae; genus Oryctolagus; species Oryctolagus cuniculus. The sequence continues at coordinate 121,705,589 of NC_142872.1, forward strand.
ATTTCTTTTTTATTATTATTTATTATTATTATTATTATTATTGCTTTTTGGTAACTTGCCTGTTGTCTTTAATCTACAGGACCTGTCTCTCTCACAATGTAAGACCACAGATATTTTTTTGCACTAAAAAAAATCTTATCTGTGCTTTTTAACCTGGGTTTTAAGAAGTTGCCCTGTGTCTATTCCTGTTCACCCAATCATTCGGTGGGCTATGCTTAAACACCTCATCTCTTAAGACTTTCATTCTGTGGCAATTTATTTGTGCTTGAATTGTAGAGAATGTTCAAAACCCAGGCAGTTTTCTGTTGTGCTTGAGTTTTTAATCTCTTCTAATCTTTTCTTTTTTATCTCTCCCATGCATTTCTATATTTTTCTAATTAATCAAGAATAACTATGAATTTATCTGGCCCTTCTCTAGCTATCTCATATACAGGTTCTCCCCCCTTGAAATTCCTGACTGAGATTGCATTCTCAGGCTCCTAGGGCTGCCTACAACTCTGTTTTACTAAACACACTGCTGGGCATTCATTTCTACACTCCCCTCCAAAACAGCCTTTAATGACAGGAAGCTGATGGTTTCCAAGTCAGTTCTACCCTGATAAGAGACAGCAACTGCATCCAAAAAATCTGCAGGCCTCCAGTACTCCTACCCCACATTCTGGTAGCTTTTCAGTATGTTGTTTATTTCCAGTCAACATCCAGAGCCATGAAATGTGTATTTTTGACAATTTTGCATAAAAATGTTTTCCTGAAAGATGATTTCTCAGCCTCTTTATTTTGCTCTAACTGGAAGTCCTGCCTTGAACCAGTTTTAAATTTATACTATTTTGCTTTCTATGTTTCTTATACAACATCATCCTCAGTGCCATTGGGAGCATTAATGACGTAGTATTTATTAAAAGAATGTTCTGATACAATCTCTAGGGTTTTCTTCCAGCCACTAACTTTTGCTCTGCAAATTTCATGCTGGACATATATATTTTTTTAAAGATTTATTTATTTTATTTGAAAATTAGAGTTCCAGAGAGGAACAGGGAGAGAGAGAGAGAGAGAGAGAGAGAAAGGTTTTCCATCCACTGGTTCAGTCCCCAGATGGCTCCAATGGGTAGGACTGTGCTGATCTGAAACCAGGAGCCAGGAGTTTTATCCAGGTCTCCTATATGGGTGTGGGGCCCTGAGGACCTGGGCCATCTTCCACTGCTTTCCCAGGCACATTAGCAGGGAGCTGGATCAAAAGTGGAGCTGTGGGAGACCTGGAGGAAGCTCCTGGCTCCTGGCTTAGGATCAGCTCAGGTCTGGCCATTGTGGTCATTTGGGGAGAGAACCAGCAGATGGAAGATCTCTCTCTCTCTCTCTCTCTGGCTCTAATAGTCTCTGTAAACTCTGTCTTTCAAATACTAAAATAAACCTTTCAAAGGAAAAAAAGACAAGGTGGTCAGAGAACAACTAGTGCTCATATTACTTCTTCAGATAGTTCTTAATTGGTCTGTTTTCTAAACTGTTGAGAATGATCATTGTTCAACCATTCTACCAATATTCACATGTTCATGTGCTTGCAGTGACAATTATGTTACAGCCACCAATTATATAACAGTAATTGTGAGAGCCATCTCAATCATGGAGATATTAAAACTTGAAAAGGGTACTTCTTAGACTTGATAAAATATGTTAATAATTCACTTTACTCTAGAGAAGATTCTGAGATTAGATAATTTGTAATTGCATCTTATCCAAAATACATAAAACCTGAAGAAAACAAGAGTTCCCTAACTTGGATCATATACATGGAATTATCTTTCAGAATGAGCTCAGTAAATAGTCATAGAGAAAATAGGGTTTATTTTTTCCTATAGTCATTTTTATTAAGATTATGATGTTGTTAAAAAGATGATAAATTATGTTATTCATATGATTTGAATCAAGGAAAAGAGCAAAACACACCGACTTGAGCTGAATCAAAATCCTGCCTCTGGGGCCAGTGCTGTGGCATAGTGGGTAAAACTGCTGCCTGCAGTGCCGGCATCCCATATGGGCGCTGGTTTGAGTCCCGGCTGCTCCACTTCCAATCCAGCTCTCTGCTATGGCCTGGGAAAGCAGTAGAAGACGGCCCAGGTTCTTGGGCCCCTGCAACCAGGTCCTTGGGCTCCTGGCTCCTGGCTTCAGAATGGCGCAGCAGCTCTGGCCATTGAGGCCATTTAGAGTGTGAACCAGTGGATGGAAGACCTCTCTGCCTCTCTGTAACTCTGTATTTCAAATAAATCTTAAAAAAAAAAAATCCTGTCTGTGGAGAGCTTTCAGACTGAAAGCTGACTTTTAACTATGGAATTAATCTATTTTTGTCTTTGAATTTTAATACTTTTAAATAAGTTACATGGAACTCAAAGAAGTTGAGTAGAGTTTATATTTCACCCTGTTTTGTATGTGATAAACAAAAACCTTTATTAAAAACAGGTGGTAGCAGAGGAAACAACGATAGCAGAAATGTACATTTTTATCCTCACTAGTTGCTTCTGTACATAGGGAGGTACTGCTTTGTGTCCTGCCTTATATATTGTAATCTCAAACTGAATACCTTAGGGAAGGTCTGGTTGTTGATAAGAGAAATGATAAGGGCACAGTGCCTAGGAGTTCTGACTCTGCCTACTCTGATAGCCAACATCCAACCATCAATTTATAGAGTTGGAAGGCATGTAGGGATAATTGAGATTTGATGTCACAAATACAAAGGCCTACAGACGCCAGAGAGATTATGCAAATGGGTGAAGCAGGTCAATTTTGTAATCTTGCCAATTTTTATTGAAACACATGATCCTTGTTGTAAATACATTTTCCTTGACTGATGAAAGTGACATGAGTAGGGAGAGAGATTTTTCTGAGAAAAACATAGCAGAAGTAAAGAGATAACATGACAGAGATCAGCCTGTTTCATAAGTGAAACTTTGATTGCCTTTAGAATTGGCAGATAAAATTGTGTCTGTTGATTGTATAAAACATGTTTTAAAGCATGCTTGCCTTGTGACTGGTAAAATCTAGCTCATTAATGGCCCATTACTTTGTATAGTAATCATTTTGTGGTGCAAACACTTAATATCCATTCTGTGTATGTTTTTAAAGAAAACATTGTTATGAACCATAGTCCACATGCTGTACAGTGGATTTCTGGAACTTATTCCTCCTATATTAGGTGTAATTATGGATGCTTTGACCAATAACTTCCCTTTCCTCCCTAACTACCCTAACCTTTATTAACCACCATTCTACTCTCAACTTCTATGAAATCAAGTTAATTAGATTTCATGTATGGTGAGATCATGTGGTATTTATCTTTCTGTTTCTGCCTTTTCCACTTAACATAATACCTTCCAGTTAATCCACATTATTATGATTTTTATTATTCAAGAGGCAGAAAGAGACAGAAGACATATAGAGAGCTCCCATTTGCCTGTACCCTCACCAAATGCCTGCAACAGTCATGATTGGGCCAGGAAAAAACCAGAAGCTGAGAATTCCATCCAGATCTCCCACATGGGTGACAGGGACCCAAGTACTTGAGTAACCTGCTGTCTCCCAGAGTGGATATTAGCAGGAAATTGGAATTGGGAGCTACAACATGGAATTGAACCTAAGCACTCTGATATGGGATGTGGTATCTTAATCACCAGGCCAGATTCCTGCCCCAGGATGTCCTTTATTTTTATGGCTAAATAGTGTCTCATTATGTATATGTTATCATGTTTTCCTTGTCCATTCACCCAGTGATTAACACTTAAGTTCATTCTATATTGTGAATAATGCTGAATAAACATGGTAATACAGATATCTCTTTGACAAACTGATTCAAATTCCTTTGGATAAATACACACACACACTCACACACTTGGGATTATTGGATTGTATGGTAATTCTATGTTTAATTTTTTGAGGAAACTTCCAAACTGTTTTCCATAAAGATGGCATTGATGTATATTCTCAATAACCATATATGAGGGTCCCCTTCTCTCCATATCTCCAAGGATACTTGCCAGCACTACTCTTATTTTGTTAAAAGACATTCAAACAGAAGTGACTTGATTTTTTAAGATTTTATTTATTTATTTGAGAGGCAGAGTTATAGAGGGACAGACAGAGAGAAAGGTTTTCTATCTGCTGGTTCATTCCCCAGATGGTGGCAAAAGGCTGGAACTGCCAATCCAAAGCCAGGAGCTTCTTCTGAATCTCCCACATGGGTGTAGAGGTCAAAACATTTTGGCCATCTTCCACTGCTTTTCCAGGCCATAAGCAGAGAGCTGGATCAGAGGACGAGCAGCCAGACACAATCGGGTAGCCAATGGGATGCCAGTGCCACAAGCAGAGGCTTAGCCTACTATGCCACAGCACCCACCTTATGACATATTTCATGGTGGCTTATATTACTTCCTGGATGATTAATTATGCTGAGTATTTTTTCTTATACATGGTAGACATTTTAGTGTTTTATTTTGAGAAATGTCTATTCATGTCTTTAGCCCATTTTTAATCTGGTTATCTGATTACTTGCTATTGAGTTCGTTGAGTTTCTTACATATTTTGGATATTTTTTTTCTTTTTCTTTTTCTTTTTTTTTTTTTTTTTTTGACAGGCAGAGTGGACAGTGAGAGAGAGAGACAGAGAGAAAGATCTTCCTTTGCCATTGGTTCACCCTCCAATGGTCACCGCGGCCAGTGCGCTGCAGCCGGTGCACCGCGCTGATCCAATGGCAGGAGCCAGGTACTTATCCTGGTCTCCCATGGGGTGCAGGGCCCAAGCACTTGGGCCATCCTCCACTGCACTCCCTGGCCACAGCAGAGAGCTGGCCTGGAAGAGGGGCAACCGGGACAGAATCCGGTGCCCCGACCGGGACTAGAACCCAGTGTGCCGGCGCCGCAAGGCGGAGGATTAGCCTAGTGAGTCGCGGTGCCGGCCACATATTTTGGATATTAACACCTTGTCAGACATGTAGTTTACAGATATATTCTCCTATTCTATAGGTTGTCTCTCAACCTCTGTTGATTGATTCTTCTGCTATGTAGAAACTTTTTAGTGTGATATAATCCCATTTGTGTATTTTGGTTTGTGGCTTGTGATTCTGAAGTCATATCCCAAAACTCATTGGCCACACATGAATTTTTATGAGCATATAACACATATATTTATGTTTTGTCTATGGCTGTGTTCATGTGACTGAAGCAATGCAGCCTGCAAAGCCTAAAATATATGAAGGTACTTCAAAAAGTTCACAGAAATATGGAAGTAAAAGATGTTTATTTGGTATAAAAATATGGAACCAATGTGTTTAAGTGGTCCTTAAAATGTTCACAGAAAATGTTTATTTTAAAATAACTATGCATGAATGTAAAATTTTGCACCAAAATAAGCCTATCTTTTAATTCTATTTTTCCACAAATTTCTGAAGTATCCTCATGTATAGTCCTTTACAGGAAGAGTTTGCCAGCCCACTAATAACTGACAACTCACTCAACATCAGTGATGGGAAGAGAGAAAGTGTTGGGGACTGCAGAAAATTAGGGAGTAAGTCCTCTACCTAGAAGACAGCCACTCATCAGTACAAATGCATTGTTGCCTTGTGTGAATTGGCCCAGTGTTACCAGATGTCAATTTAAAAAAATTTTTTTTGACAGGCAGAGTGGACAGTGAGAGAGAGAGACAGAGGGAAAGGTTTTCCTTTTGCCGTTGGTTCACCCTCCAATGGCCAGCGCGGCTGGCGCGCTGCGGCTAGCACATCGTGCTGATCTGAAGCCAGGAGCCGGGTGCTTTTCCTGGTCTCCCATGCAGGTGCAGGGCCCAAGGACTTGGGCCATCCTCCACTGCACTGCAGGGCCATAGCAGAGAGCTGGCCTGGAAGAGGGGGAACTGGGACAGAATCCAGTGCCCCGACCGGGACTAGAACCTGGTGTGCTGGTGCCACAAGGCAGAGGATTAGCCTATTGAGCCACAGCACCGGCCAACCAGATGTCAATTTTTAAGAGAAATGTAGGTTTTGAATTTTATGTTTATCTTTTTTTTTTAAAAAAAAAAACTGTAGTTGAGAGGCAGAGTATTATGAATGAGAGAGACAGAGAAAGAGAGAGAGAGAAGCAAGATCTTATCTACTATGGTTCACTGTATTTCACTGGGCCTGACGCTGATGCCAGGAGCAGACAACTAAATCTGGGTTCTCATGTGGATGGCAAGAACTCAGTTACTTAAGCTATCACCATGGTCTCCCAGGGTCTACATTAAAGGAAAGCTGGAGTCAGCAGTTGGGGCTTTGATATGGGACATGGTCATCTTAACTGGTGAATTAACAGTTAGCAGAAACAACTGCCCCTGCAATCTTCTTGCCTTTAAAGACTGGTTCAAATTTTATTTAAATTCTGGGTGTCAAACCCTTAGAATCATGTATGTTCAGCCTAGATTTGGCCCTTAAACTGCTATTTTATGACTTAAAATCTTTTTCTCAGTATTGGTTATTTCATTTTTTAAATTTCCATTTGCTTTATTTCACCTTATTTTAAAGCGATATTTCTTTTCATATTTCCCTTACTCTCTGCATCCATTTCAAGTTTATTTTTTAAGTGTAATTGCTTTATAATATATTTCATCTGATAATTGTATTGTTTTTGTGGATTTGTTTTCTGTGGCTTGTTATTTCTGTTGCTTATCACCTATAGTGCCTTCTTTCCTTAAATGTCTAGTTATCTTTTTTAAAGATTTATTTATTTATTTGAAATTGAGAGTTATGCATAGAGAGAAGGAGAGGCAAAGAGAGAGAGGTCTTCCATCTGCTGGTTCACTCCCCAATTGGCCACAATGGCTGGAGCTGCACTGATCCAAAGCCAGGAGCCAGGATCTTCCTCTGAGATTTCCTACACGGGTGCAGGGCCCAAGGACTTGGGCCATCTTCCACTGCTATCCCAGACCACAGCAGAGAGCTGGATCAGAAGTGCAGCAGCTGAGACTTGACCTGGTGCCCAAATGGGATGCCAGCACCGCAGGTAGCGACTTTATCTGCTGTACCACTGCACCGGCCCCATCTAGTTATCTTTGACTATAGTGTTGATCATTCTTGAAAAATGATATTAAATTATTTTATTTACTTCTCTTAGGCACAGGAAATAAATAAAATTCAAGATCAACTTTATCCAAGATCAGAGTGTCATATTTCTTGAACCATGGAAAGTGGATTTTAAGAATGTGAGAGAGTAGGTATATTTTAAAGAGTAGGTATATTTTAAAGTTCTAGGTTACTTTGGAGAGATTTTATGATCACATTCCTTGCATTATGTGGATCTAGGCATTTAAAATTGGATCCTTATCAAGTGAGCTAGCAAGTGAGGATAAAAAATAAAAACTGAAATTTGTTGGACACATTGGCAAGTTCCCTCACGGTGAAAACAGCACCTTTCCTATTTACTACAGTTGTTCTATGTTTTACTTATCCTAGTATTTCCTTATTTTCTTGCTAAGTCATTTATGTTTATAAGAATATATTTTTGTATTTCTTATATTTATGCATATGCTTTCATATAATACATCTGTATGTATGCAAATATCAAATTTCTATTTTACTTACTTTATTTAGATTTTCTAGCTTTTAATGGGAACATTATGTGAATAATAACCTGTCATTATCAGAAACAGGAACCTTATCTATTTCAATCTTTTCATTTTGCAGACGAGGCAATCTTAGACTCAGAATATGAAGTGCATTATTCAAAATCATGCAAGTAGCACTTTGCAAAAACTTGGATTAGCATTTAGCTCCTCTAACTCTCAAACCAGAATTCTTTTTACTTTTATTTCAAATGTTATTCATGTTGTACTACCAGATGTTTAACAACTATATTTCTGAAGCAAAAAAAGTACTATTCCACATGTGTCCGAATTTCTGTGATGTAAATACTCCTACTGTGGCCACCTTCAAACTACCAATCTGATGATACAAATCTCAGAATTGAGAAGAGATATGTACAGATGATTCCATGAGATTGGTACAACCTCGTCCCAGCAACACTAAACTCACTTCAGAGAATTAACATCTTTTGAATGCCCCTTTGTGCCAGACAATTACTCATACAACTTTGTTTAATTTTTGCTATATTATTGCAAGATTCTTATTGTCAAAATTATAATTTCATAGGTAAGAAACTTGGCATTGGAAAGATAAAGCTACTCATTCAAGGTTAGCAAGTGGCAGAACTCATATTTGAAACAAGGTCTTTGAGATTGCAAAAGCAAGTGCTTTTACTGATGAGTCACTTTTATTTCATGAATATAAAAATGGAACCAGAGGCCATGTAGAAGGCAGAGTAGTTGGAGACATAATAGAGATTTTTCTTTCCAAGTGATTTCATAAACTACTTTCTCTTATTACCTTCCTCTGGCTGGTTTTCCTTTGGCTCTACTATGCTCTTACAAGAAGAGATATCAGAGTTAATGTACATGTTTCCTGCATTTTTCCCCTAGTTTCTTGACAGCATCTGTCTCTCTCTCCTTCCTTCCTTCTTTCCTCCCTCCCTCCCTCCTTCCCGTCTAACCATCCATCCAACCATCCTTCATCTATATATATTTTTTTGCCAGACATTGTACAAGGTTCTGAAATACAGAAGTTAATATTGGAAGTTAATAGCCTCTGCCCTAAAGAAATATCCTACCTAACACCCAGAGAATGTTAAGAATGTTGGTACCTCTTTCCCCAGAGAAATGTAAAAATAACATTGGATTATAAAATCCAGGGAATTTCTTAAAGCTGAGAAATCAAAGTAGCCCAACTAAAAGCTGGTTTCCTCTTCCACTCATTTTCCTATGTTGTCTGTTTGGCAAGAGGTTTCTATATGAGAGGGAAGAGGTGTATTTTATATTGACAGGTAGACAAACTAGCATTCTCCAATGATCCTCCCACTTCCAGCTGCAAAGGATGTCTCCTTTGACCTAGTTGGAGACCCATTTAACACATCCATTTCAAAAGAGAGAGATGAAGTTCCCTTTACCTTCCTCCCAGCTGCAAATTCCCATTCTTGTTCCTCATGTTCAATAATGATTTAATGTAAATATATTAAAAATAACTAGCATGTTCCCCCACTACCTTCCCCCTCCTAGCTGTTGCTTTCTACCTTGAATTACATTTGAACTGTGATTAAAACATATGTTTAAAGAAACAGCAATTTTCCTTTTTTGTCTTCCTCACAGCTATATTGTTCTCATACAGTTCTTTTCCTTTCCCTATTATCTATACATAGACTCCGAGAGACTGAAGAATTTTGTGTTCATGCAATTGTATTCTCTGTTAGTGAGGCATTCTCTTCCAATGTCATGTTAGGGGTACAATTTTAGATTGCCTAGATAATGTTTTTGTTATATGAATTTCACTTTAATAAATAAAACATAAAATTAACCATTTGCAAATGTGCAATGAAGTGGCATTTAGTACATTCACTATCTTGTGCAGCCATTGTCTCTAGTTCCAAAATATTTTCATTACCCACAAGAGAGAATCCATGACCATTAAGCAGTGATTCCTAATCTCTGCATTCCTTTAGGCCCTAACAACCACTGCTCTTTCTGTCTCTGTGGAAGAGCCATTTTTTGGGGGGAGAGGGGGGCGGATAGAAGTGTCAACAACACTAATTTATACCAACTTCTGAATGTGGTTTGTTCTACGGCTGAGTGATGAAGGTCTCAAATATGAAGCCACAAATATCTGGCAACAGGATGGCACTAACACATTGTATTCTCATGGTTAGAGAATATCTTGGTGACTAATTCAATGCATGATGGATTGGATCTGGATCTGATATGGTCCAGGCTTCTTGAAGCTCAGATTTAACATATGACAATTAGAACATTGTGAGAAAAATTCTCAACCCCACCCAACCATGACTGAGGATCTAACAATAGCCATCAAGGATGTTTTAAATGAAATAAATCATCAGCCTGGAAGAAGTCAGCAGAATAGCGTAGGGAGAGCATGAGAACTGGATAGGAACTAGGGGGAGGTGCAAACAAAGTTCCTAAATACCAAGCACAAAGATTCTGTCATTTCTCTGTACGAAATCAAAACAGAGGGGGAAGTCTGTAGCTCCCCTAGACTCTGTCATGACCTTGAGTTCTCTTTCCTCCTCTATTAATTCTGGAAGTGCACAGATTGTGGTGATGACGGAGCCATTGTTTTCCCTCCATTGTTTCCTTGGTGACCCGCTACCCCCAGTGTGTTCTCCAGGGCATTAGTTCTAGAGGACTTTCAATAGGTGTTATATAAAAATGGTTTCATAATTTGTGCATTCACTTTTTTTCATTTTCTCATGCATTTATTTAACAAGTGTTTGCTGAATTTTTCCAATGTGCTTAACACTATTTTAAATGCTAATGTCTTGCAGATAGAGGGAGTAAGCACAACAGAGAAACCACACTTGTAAGTTAAGATAGTGGTCTTTACTAAAGGTCCTCCTGGAGGCTAAATTTAGTAAGACAGCGTGAATTTTGATGGTTCCAAAGAAATTTTAAAAATTTTTGCTAAGAGGGATTTGACTCTATGGAACTTGTATTCTTTTGAAACACATTGAGGAACTCTTTATTATTGATAATGCAAAAGTTTAGTTTTCCTGTTTTTATTCTACTGCCACTATAACCTAATTCTCAATTAAGTGTTCCATAGTATTCTCTGGAACAAAATTAGAACAGCTTTTTCCCTTTAGAGTACTTATCACAGTGTGTAATTATAGGCTTATTTTGGGGATTACTTGTCTGTGCTTATCTCTGCTGCTATACCAGTAGCCCCATGAAGACACAATACATGGCACTTACTTGGCACCCAGTAAATAGAATTCATCCAATGGATACCTGAAATAATAAATTTGCTTGTTTATCATCCTTATCAGGTGTCTGTGAATGACATTTGTTACTTCTTGTCTGGTGCTTAAGAGTATACTACTACTTTGCTATTCAAAGTGTGATCTGCAGACTGGTAGCATCAAATTTATGTGGGAGCTTGTTGGAAATGCAGAAGCTCAGGTCCTCCTCCAGGTTGATGTCTATGTGCAGTAGAATTTAAAAGTTATACTTTATCAATAGTTAAAATAATTAGTTAGGAACAAATATTTGGTACAGTGGTTGAGTGTACCCTAGAAGAGAGCAGATGATGGTTCAAGTACTTGGGTTACTACCACCCACCTGGGAGACCTGGATTGAATTACGGGCCCCTGGCCCCTCATCCTTTCTGGTTTTCCTGGCTGTTGCAGGCATTTAGGGAGTCAACCAGAAGATAGAAGAGCTCTTTACACCTCTCTTACTCTCTTTCTCTCCCTCCTTCCCTCTCCCTCTCTTTCTCCCTGCCCATTTCCCTCTCCCTCTGCCTTTTAAATAAAATGAGCCCCATTCAGTAAGATGTTGGCTGTGGGTTTATCACAAATTGCCTTGATTGTGTTGAGGATTGTTCCTTGTATACCCAGTTTGCTTAAGGTTTTCATTATGAAGGGATGTTGTATTTTATCAAATGCTTTCTCTGCATTAATTGAAATAGTTATATGGTTTTTGTTCTTCAGTTTGTTAATGTGATATATCATATTTTTGATTTACAAATATTGATCCATCCCTCCTGGTGAACAACACTCCAGCAGAAGGATCAGGCCATCAAGGAGAGAGGCGCCTTTCTCTGAAGGGAGGAAGGAACCTCCACTGTGATATGGCCTTGACTAAACAAATTCAGAGTTGGTGAACTCAAGGGGCTTCCATAGCCTAGACAGCTCATAGCAAGAGTCTCGGGTGATTGCTGACATCATAAATAAGAGTGCCAATTGTTAAATCAACAACGGGAGTCACTGGGTTCATGCTCCCCACGCAGGATCTCTGTCCTTAATATGTTTATCTATGAAACTCAAAAACAACACTACTAGTCGAACAATACCCTATACCTGGTTCGGTTGTGTGAGTGCAACCTGTTGAAATACCTGCTTAGTATATACTAAATTGATCTTCGGTATATGAAGGTAACTGAAAATGAAACGTGATGAAGGGCGGGATGGGAGAGGAAGTGGGTGAGGGGAGGGCCACAGGAGGGAGGGAGGTCGGGGGGAAGCCACAACAATACAAAAGATTCATTTTATATTCTACTTAAAACTATTGGTTGAGCTCTGTAATTAATACACAATTACTCTTAGGTGTTTAATCAATGCTATAACTAGTACTCAAATAGTATTTTACACTTTATGTTTCTGTGTGGGAGCAAAATGTGGTAATCTTTACTTAACATACGCTAAATTGATCTTCTGTATATAAAGATAATTGGAAATTAATCGTGATGTGAAGGGGAAGGGGAGAGGGAGTGGGAGAGGGGAGCATTGTGGATGGGAGGGAAGACACGGGGCGGGGAGGAGGCTATTGTGGTCAATAAACTGTACTTTGGAAATTTATGCTCATTAAATAAATTAAAAAAAAGACCTCAAAAAAATATTGATCCATCCCTGCATTCCAGGGATATATCCCACTTATTCTGGGTGAATGATCTTTCTGATGTATTGTTGAATTCAACTGGCGAGTAATTTGTTGAGGATTTTTGTACCTATGTTCATCAAGAATATTGGTTTATAGTTCTCTTTTGCTGTTGGGTCTTTTTCTGGTTTAGCAATTAATATTGGCTTCACAGAAGGAGTTGGGGGGGATTCCCTCCCTTTCTATTGTTTCATAATAGCTTGAGCAGAACTGTAATTAGCTCTTCTTTAGATGTCTGATAAAATTCAGCAGTGAAGCCATCTGGTCCTGGGCTTTTCTTTTTTTGAGAGGGATTTTATAACTGATTCAATCTCCATCTTGGTTATTGGTCTGTTTAGGTTTTCTGTGTCTTCATGACTCAATTTTGGTAGACTGTATGTGTCCTGGAATCTACCCATTTCTTCTATGTTTCCCAATTTATTGGCATACATTTCTTTGTAGTTCTTTGTAATAATTCCTAATGATTCTTTTTATTTCTATGGTATCTGTTGTTAAATTTCCTTTTTCATCTCTGATTTTTTTTATTTTATTTTATTTTTGACAGGCAGAGTGGACAGTGAGAGAGAGAGACAAAGAGAAAGGTCTTCCTTTTGCCGTTGGTTCACCCTCCAATGGCTCCCACGGCCGGTGCACTGCACTGATCTGAAGCCAGGAGCCAGGTGCTTCTCCTGGTCTCCCATGCGGGTGCAGGGCCCAAGGACTTGGGCCATCCTCCACTGCACTCTTGGGCCACAGCAGAGAGCTGGCATGGAAGAGAAGCAACGGGGACAGAATCCAGCGCCCTGATCGGGACTAGAACCTGGAGTGCCGGCGTCACAGGCGGAGGAATTGCCTATTGAGCTGCGGCGCCAGCCTTCATCTCTGATTTTTATTGATTTGGGTATCCTCTCCCTCTTTCTCTCTCTGATTAGTTGGGCCAATGGTGTATCAATTTTGCTTATTTTTTCAAAAACCCATCTCTTTGTTTCACTGATCTTTTGTATTTTTTTTTTGTTTTAATCTTGTTTATTCTCTCTGATTTTAATGATTTCTTTCTTCCTACTAATTTTGGGATTGGTTTGTTGTTTTTGTAGGTCCTTGAGTTCATTTATTTGGTACCTTTCCAGTTTCTTGATGTAGGCATTGATTGCTGCAAACTTACCTCGCAACACTGCTTTTGTTGTATCCCATAAGTTTTGATATGTTGTATTGTCATCTTCATTCATTTCCAAAAATGTTTTGATTTCCTCAATGACCCACTGTTCATTCAGGAGCATGTTGTTTAGTCTACATGTGTTTTCATATGTTCTAGAGATTGTTGAGTTGTTCATTTCCAGCTTCATTCTACTGTGGTCAGAGAAGAATAATCCCCCACATAGATTCAATGCTGTCAGTCTGCAGACCACAGTTTGAATAGCAAAGTAGTAGTGTACTCTTAAGCACCAGGCAAGAATTATAAAATGTCATTCATAGTCCCCTTTACTGAATGGAGGCCATGTAGATGTAAGGAAGGGATAAGAGGAGAAGGATCATTCTGTCTCAGACTAGTGATCTTAGGAAAAACTTGAGTATAGTAGGACAGCATCTAGAGAGCAGTGGATTTTCTGACAATGGGTTTATAAAGGGAAGGTAGACAACAAAACAGATATACAAAAAGGCCTCTATCAATCATTTTAAACTTGGAAGCTTTAAAAATAAAGTAAAAACACTTTATTTGGGATATTATGAATTGCATTTCAGGAGACATAAGTTCAGGTATCTCTGAATCAGTGTTTTGAGGAAGGCTGGGGAAGTGGGAGCTTATATGTTGAGAAGGAATGGGAGTTAAGTGACCAATAGGAGATAAAAAAAAAACATATAAACAGCATGAAAAGGCCCGTAAAACAAGAGTCTGATAACCTCTTGATACACATCTTGAACCTCTGGGAACCATGTAATTGTTCAGTTGTTCCAGATGCCTGTGGTCAAAGGGTGGAATTGACCAAAGTTCACATTCCAGGAAGCAGCCGGAATTGTGCCCATGTCCTGCTTCCATAGTGGCCTTCCAACTCCATTTTTTGAGCAGCTCTTTCAATGTTGCATTTATTGTACTTTGTCTTTTGTTTTCACCCATAAAAGCAAAACAAATACTAGAACCAGTCTGGGTTGTAATTGAAGACACACATTGAAGCATTGTTCTAAATAAGAAAAGTGATAGCACCTTGTGGTATGATGAATATGTGTGCACAATGCCTATGCCATTGCCTGCTGTCTTAGTCTGTGAGAATTGCAGGCTTAGTGGCTTAAACAACAGGAATAATTTTCTGATGATTTGGGAGGCTGAGAAGCATAAGATCAAATTATTGGCAAGGTGGAGTTCATGCTCAGGTCTCTTCACTGCCTAGTGGGTGGCTGCCGTTATGCTGTGTGCTCATGTAATATTATTGTGCATTTATGGAGAAAATGTATCTGGTGTTTGTTCCTCCTCTTATAAGTACACCAGTCCTATCATATTTGGACCTTATTTATTAACCTTAATTACTTCTTTAAAGACCCTATCTCCAAATACAATTGCATTATGGGTTAGGTTTTCAGTATAGAAATTTTGAGAGCATAATTTGGTCCATAATATTTAATAAACAGTAGCTATTCTATATATTCCAAGTATAGTAGTATCTTCACAAATAGGGTCTATGCCTCATGCATCTTTGCATTATCATATACTGGCAAATAGTAATTTTTTAAGCAAATGTTTGCTAAATAAATGAATGACATTCTGAGAAGGTTGGTGTCTCCCAAATACAGCACACACGTAGTGTAGTTTGGGTTTAGTTCTAGGACCTGAAATTGCCTTTCTGGAGCACCATGTGGAAAGGAACTCTGATCACAATTGCTCCTCACAGTGAACATTCTTCCACACGATTATCTTTGAGTAGGAAGGGGAGTAGTTAATAATCAATCCCTAGAGAATAAAAAACTTCCAATTTACTTTTAGTAGTTTATCTCTAATATGTTCATTCAGGCCCTTAGCAATCTGTCTTCTCTGAAAATGCATTCAATAGTGAAAAATAAAAATATACATATTGGCCAACTGGTTTTTGGTAGATGGTAAAACAAGTTAAATATCTTCTAATTGTCCATCCTTGCCCACTGGCCCAGAATCATCAGATTGCAATGACAGAGTATTTCATTAGCATGGAAAGAGTGCTCTTGAATGCTACCTTCTGGCAAATAAACTCAGTACAGGTAAAGCAAGAGACTGAATAGGTGAATTGGTCTCCAACATCATGTCATCCTGGGCCATGGAAGCAGACTGGATTGAATTTTTAATGCCAGCTGAGTCTGATCCCTTTAATAGTTCTGGTTATGCCATGTTTCCTTCCTTCCCAGGGGACTCAGAGCCATTTGACAATCACCCCTTTGCTGATTAAACAGGAAAGGTCATAGACTCCTACTCACCCACAAAAACTGCAGCTGGTCCCAGGAATGTGAAGGAGGGGCTGTCATGACCAGACCATCTCCAAAGGAGAAAACTCGAGGTTTAGGAAAGTATTCTGAATCTTTATGGGATAGGAAAATAGGAACAAGGGGAATTCCATGTGTGTTTTTTTTTTCCTGCTCACTTTTAAAGGAAGCTCTTTCCCAAACTGTCTCTCTAGGTTTCTTCATTAGCATAATAGGTTTTAGTTAGGATAATTTAGGGATCAAGGGAAATAATACATGTACTCTGCCAGTAAAATTTCAAAAACTTGTCAGGGGTGGGTTATAGGATCCAGTGTTGCCATAATTTTTGTTTGCCAACTATAGGCATTGTATACACACACACAACATAGCACAACTAATATCTGCTATAATTAGTACTTACTAAGAGAAAGGGAATTTTAATATGAAAATGTAGACAGTTCATTTCAAGAAATAAGAGTTGGCAAATATAACACACTGGTGCATGCACATGAATGTGCACACCAGATAGCTTTTTATTTCTCATTTTGCCATGGATGTGTTAGAATTTAATCTCAGCCACAACTGTTAAGTACCTGACTGTTTTGAAATCATGGGCCTGGGTAATTTCTAAGGTTACTTGAGATCTAACATTCTACAATATAATAAGAAATCCTGGCATCACACCACTCTCCTTCTCTCCTCTCCAAGTGCTTTAGGCAGATGAGTCATGATGCCCAGAACTAAAACAGAAAGGACTACACATGACATACAGAAAGAAGAAAATGAAAAACATGTAAATAAATTGCATTGCTTCACTAGTGCATCTCCTTCTTGGCCTAGGATTTTGTTTTTGTCAAGACACAAATTCATTCATTCAAAAAGCATGTAATTGACTATTTTGAAGGTCCAGTTGGTGTACAAATTCATATAAGTTGCTTCAAGTTAGAAGCTTTGTTCAAGTCTATGACATGGCAAGAACCAGAACTAGTTTCATCTGAAAGAATTTCATGAGAAATTTGCGACGCTGTATTTATTACAGAAGTAGAACTTTATCCTATTTAAAAACACACAGCATCTGATCTAGCTCCCCTTCAGATTCGTCTAGAATCTTTTTCTTTGCTCCTTTCATACAAATACATTGCCAACTGTTTTCCAATGGTCTTAATCTGACACTTTCATTCTTTCTGCAAGAGTTTTATTATTATCATTTATGTCCTCAAGTAGATAGTATTGTCGTCTAAATTTTGGTTGGGGATTCTCCTGTTTTATTATCATCCACAGTTACTTTCCCAATTATCCTCCACCATGAAATACCAGGAATCATACTGTGGTTCTCCCTGGAAGGACTCCTGAAATCCTCCTGCTCTGTTTGTGTCCTTGGCCACCACATTCTTGAGCTTATTGTCATAGTTATTTAGTGAGGCTTCTGGTACATGGACATTTCCTGTGCATGGAATGTGTGTTAAATGACCAGCTGGCTCGGAAGTACAAGAGTTGAAAGTCTCAACTGGACCAAGTAGTAAAATTATTGTCTCTTTGAGTGGGAGATTTCACAATGGAAGTTTTATAATTACTCACATTCCATGTGGCCAGATTTTCCTGACAAGTCCAGCTCTTTAGATATTGTAACAAGAAGGTGAAAGGAGATGAGTGGTGACAGCTTTTTCTAGGCTAGTATTGTGTGTGTGTGTGTGTGGGGGTGTGGTGTGGTTGTGATGGCAAGCAATATGGTGACATAACAGGATACAGAAGGTACAATAATTAATTGTTGTGTCATTAAAACTTATGGGAATGTGATGAATTGAGTTTTTTTTTTCTTAATATAGACATGAGGTCACAGATCTGATGGACGTTCTCAAATATCCCAGCAGAAAAAGCTTCTCAGGATTTCTTAAGATACTTTTAGAACTTTAGTAAGGGACAGTTTAGGACCTTAGTCCAAGAGAATCAGAGGATTAAGGCACCTCCTTTCACCAGCATCCTCACCCCTTCTCCAGTATATAATCAAAAGCATTATGTGGGGTAGAAAAGTGGGAATATGTGTTGAAATGAGAGAAGAAAAATAATTTTGGAAGGATTTAGAGAAGTCGGAGTAGTTGAATAAACCATCATTTTAAAAGAACAATTTCTGGTGTTTTATAACAACAACAAAAAAAAAGACCAGAGAATGAGAATTTTATTGATCAAAAATAAAAATGTGTTTATTGAAGATTATAAAATAAATAAATTATGCCCCCAAATGAAAGACTATCAACAAAGATTTTTTTTGAGAGGACAGCAGTGGAAAAGCATTTCAGAGTATATAAAGCATTTGTTTATATACTATCTTACTTGATTTGCATAGTCCTGGGTGGTAAAAGAAGATCTCAGGGAACCATGACTTAGAAAGATGGAGTAACTTCCTCAAGGTCACAGAGCTATCAAGTGTTTGGCCAATAATATTATTTTCTCAATTCTGAAATACTTATGCATTACTCTGTGGCTTGATGGAAAACTGAGATTTTTTCCTCTTGGGTTAATTTCCATTCTCTTTCTTCTGAATGAATACATGATAGTCCAGAGGTGGCAAATGTTCTCTGTAAAGAACCAGATAGTAATATTTTAGGCTTTAAAGACCATATGGTCTCTTTCCCAAGTATTCAACATTGTCTTTATAGCATAAAGTATCCATAGGAAATATATAAATAGGAAAGTCTGGCTGTGTTCCAGTAATACTTTACTTGTAAAACCAGGTAATAGGTTGGATTTGACTTGCAGGCTAGAGTGTGCCAACCCCTATTCTACTTTATATGTATGAAAATCCCTAAATTCTCCCAATCTGTTTTATGTATGCCTTTATCACATAGACAGTTTTGGTTTCTTCAGGACAAGAACCACACTGGGCTTACTAATGTGCTCATCATTGTTATTGGTATCTGCTACACACAGAATGTTTGTCAACTGTTGAATGAGGTTTTCACACTGGTTGCATGCATCTTTCCCTTTGCTTTTGCATTTGTTCTTTTTTAGTCCCAGTGTAATTTCTTCTCCCTTCTTAGCCAATTTTATTTTGTAACATGGCTGCAATATCTCTGATTCTGCATGTTGTCTTCATAATGTGGTATTGATGGTTCTCCCTTCAAGAGCTGGAAGCTTACATTCCCTGCTTCTGAATTTGAGAGTTTAATAACAAAACAGATGAAATTAGGTGACTTCTGAGGCTAAATCAAAAATAGCTATACTTCTTTCCCCCGTTTCTTAGAAACTTCACACAGTATGTAACGGTCTGATTGTCCCAAAGCTTCCATACTGTGAGGAAGAACAACCTAGTCCACATGGAGTAATCCATTGGAAAGGATCTGACACTACTTGGGGAGATGGAGATACTTGGCCTACCTCCATTCACTATCTGCCTCAGCAGTTCAAGCTCCAGGAACCTTACTCTAAATTCCATAACCAGATTAATTTTTTACCCTCTTAGAACCATCAACTTACAATGTTGAGTTTCAAACTCCTGAATGAGCTTGGGGGCCAAATCATATTCACACCATAGAAAACATCTAGAACGGTTACTGACAAATACTAAAGCCTTAGGACAAGGCATTATTATCACTCCATCCACTTCATCATTCTCCATTATTTAAAGATAGCATGAGAAAGGGGATAGAGTTATTCGAGATACCTTCTCTGCTGATGACTCTCAAGTAGGAATTTCCAGCACTGATTATGACACTGCATGATATATGTGCACATACGTGTGTGTGTGTCTGTATCTGTAAATCATACTCATTGAATACCTCAAAGTATTCCAAAATTAATATTCAAGGAAGAATTATTAATTTTCCATCTAGCTCCTGAGATATATTCCTATCATCCTTGCTTTAACAGTCTTCTTAAGTGAATAGTTACTCCATTGATCCATTAAGTAGATGTCATGCATGATCTCTCTAATACTCATATTCCTGCATTGAATTCATTAATAAGTCTGATTGGCTGTATCCCCAGCTGTATCCTTTTTGGTTTATGTCTTTATTTTTCTACATTATCGCTACTAATATCTAAGTTCAAATGAAAAATCATTCTTCACCTGGCCCATTGTAATTGCCTTTTTTTTTTTTGACAGGCAGAGTTAGACAGTGAGAATGAGAGACAGAGAGAAAGGTCTTCCTTCATTGGTTCACCCCCCAAATGGCTGCTATGGCTGGCGCACTGCGCCAATCTGAAGCCAGGAGCCAAGTGCTTCTCCTGGTCTCCCATGCGGGTGCAGGGCCCAAGCACTTGGGCCATCCTCCACTGCCTTCCAAGGCCACAGCAGAGAGCTGGATTGGAAGAGGAGCAGCCGGGACAGAATCCAGCGCCCCAACCGGGACTAGAACCAAGGGTGCCAGTTCCGCAGGCAGAGGATTAGCCTAGTGAGCCATGGCGCCAGCCCTGTAATTGCCTTTTAACAGGTCTTTTTCTTCCTACTCCCTTTCGCATTGATTTTCCTTACAGCAATTGATCTTTTTTTCCCTTAAATTGGACAACAAAACATGGTACAAAATGAATAAAAGATAAATTCACATTTCACAAAATGATAAAAATGGAACACAGTCCCTGTAACTAACAACTAAGTCAAGAAAGAAAACATTACCAGAACTCCAGAAACCCCCACCTTTAGTACCTGCCTATCATTACTCTATCTTTCCTTCCTGAAGAAAAATATTTCTGACTTCTAATACTATAAATTATCTTTGCTTTTTTGATCTTTATATAAATGGAATAATACCTAATGAGTATATATAATACATACATGTATGCATGTATATATTGTACATATAATGTATATATTGTATTTGACTTCCTGTGTTTAACATTGTTGTTATGTTGAATCATGTTGCTAACTAGAGTAGAAGTTTGTTTAGTTTCATTGCTCCATAGGGTCCTAGTGTATGAATATGTCTCCATTAATTTATTGACTATACTGAGAGTAGGCCTTTAGCTATTTCTAATTTGGGCAATTATGAAGGTTGCTACTATAAACATGTGTGTGCACATTCAAGTGCATACATGTGCCTGTATGCAATTTTGCTCAGTTAACTATGTAGCAGTAGAATTTCTGGCTGAACATTGTGGATGTTATCACTTAACATTTCTGCCAGGAGGATATGAGTCCTGTTTGCTCCATGAATTTGTCAATACTTTGTATTGTGTATCATGTTAATTTTATTCATACTGGTAGGTTTGTATTAATACCACAATGGAATTTTTATTTGCTATACTCTAATAAATTAGTTCACCTTTACATATGCTTTCTATCTACTTGAATATTCCTTTTATTAAGAACCTATTTAAGGGCTTGCACCGCATCTCAATAGGCTAATCCTCTGCCTGCGGCGCCGGCACCCCAGGTTCTAGTACAGGTCGGGGCTCCGGATTCTGTCCTGGTTGCTCCTCTTCCAGTCCAGCTCTCTCTGCTGTGGCCCGGGAGTGCAGTGGAGAATGGCCCAAGTGCTTGGGCCCTGTACCCCATGGGAGACCAGGAGAAGCACCTGGCTCCTGGCTTCGGATCAGCGCGGTGCGCCAGCCGCAGCGCCGGCCGCAGCGGCCATCTCTTTCTCTCACTGTCCACTCTGCCTGTCAAAAAAAAAAAAAAAAAAAAAACTATTTGCGGGTCCTGCCCATTTTAATGTTGTATTGTATGTCTTCTAACTGATTAGTAGGTATTATTTTATAGACTACATTTGTGTCTGTTGTCAGTTATGTGGTCACAAATATGTTCTCCCATTCTGTGCCTTGACTTTTAAGTTCTTTAAACATGTAACAAATTTTCCATGTGTTTTCATATCATTCTATTTGGCAGTGACTTCCAGCATGGTTAGAGCTTTTTGCATCCTTTGTCAGAAATCTTTTCCAATCTCAAATTTATGAAAATATTCTATTTATCTTCTAGATTAATTGCCTTGTATCTCAAAATGAGGTATAAAAGCTACCTGAGAATTAAAATGTTTGAAATAATGTAGAGATCCAGTTTCACGTTTTTTTTTTTTTTCTCTGTAGATATTTACTCAATCTCTTAGCAAAAGGATCATCAATCCTCTGCTACTCTGTGGTACCACTTTGGTCATAAATAAAGTGTCTTCATATCCATCTGTTTTTATGTGGGCACTCTATTCTGCTCTGTTGTCTGTTTATATTTGAACTTTTGTCACACAGTCAATTCATGTAATCTATACAAAGTTTTTTCGACTCAGTAAGTTCTTCTACTCTCTGCTTTTGTTGTCCCTTTCTTCCTCCTAATTGTCCCCCTTCTTTTTCTTCTTATTCAAGAATATCTTCTCTATTTCTGGCATGAGCAATGAAAGATACTCAGAATACCTTAACTCTTCTCTTCATACTTTTGTATTATAGTTGTGTATTTTGGTTACATGTGTATGTATACATCGTTAGACATTGTATTATAATTTTTTACTACAGAGATTCATTTGAATTTATTAACATGTATACTGTTTCCATTGCTGTGTGTAATTTCTTGCCTTTCTGAACTTCCTTATGCAATTATTTTCTTTTTGCCTAGTAGCTTTTATTATTTCTTAGAATAGTGTT
The DNA here is from genome assembly GCF_051225735.1 of Oryctolagus cuniculus. Lineage (NCBI taxonomy): Eukaryota > Metazoa > Chordata > Mammalia > Lagomorpha > Leporidae > Oryctolagus > Oryctolagus cuniculus. Next base: position 121,728,059 of record NC_142872.1, read on the forward strand.
TGGTTGCTGGCAAATCATCTTCATGATAAATATATCATACTAAGATGATATGTTAATGACAGGGGAAGATGGATGTGGGGTACATGGGGAGTCTGTATTATCTCACAATTCTTAATTTTGTAAATTTGAGACTATTATGAAATAAAACATTTATTTAAAAATAGAAAATGAGGGGCTGATGCTGTGGTATAGAGGGTTTAGCCTCTGCCTGCAGTGCCAGTATCTCATATGGACATCAGTTCAAATACCAGCAGCTCCAGTTCTGATCGAGCTCTCTGCTAATGCAACTGGAAAAGCAATGAAAGATGGCCCAAGCCCTTGGGCCCCTACACCATGTGGGAGACATGGAGGAAGCTCTTGGGTCTTGGCTTTGGCTTGCCCCAGCCTTTGTGGCCATTTAGGGAGTGAACCGGTGGATGGAAGTTTCTTTCTCTCCCTCTCCCTCTCCCTCCCTCCCTCCCTCTCTCCTTCCTTCCCTCTATACCTCTTTCTCGCTCCTTCTCTGTCATTATCTCTGCCTTTCAAATAAATAAGTATATCTTTTAAAAAATCAAAAAACAGAAAAAGAGAATATCCTTACTTTTATTTTTGATGGATTTTATGTGTATGAAGTTCAACTATGTTTTTGCGTATAGAAGTTTACTTAGGTCATTATATAATATTCCAATATATGTGTATGCCTGATTTATTTGCATAATACATTAATAATTCACCTTTGACTTATGTCCCACTTAGGCTAGTATGAACAGTGCTGCATCAACATTCACCTGTGTGTGTGTGTGTGCGTGTGTGTGCTCATACATATACAGATGTAGTTCTTCAGATCTAAGTAGAATAAATGTAGGCATAGAATTCTATATATGGCCATGATTTTGTAGTGGTGTTTTTAAGGTATCATTCTATTTCCTTTTTTTCATATATCTGTTGAGAAGTCAGTTGTTAGTGTTGTTTCTGTTCAAATTCAGAGAGACTTATCCTAAACAATCTAATGAGTCTAGGTCCATTTCTATCTTTAAAATAACTTTTTTTTTTAAAAAAATGTAGTTATTTATTTGAAAGTCAGAGTTACACAGAGAAGAGAGAGGCTGAGAGAGAGACAGGTCTTCCATCAGCTGGTTTACTCTCTAATTGGCTGCAACAGCCAGAGCTGTGCTGATTCAAAGCCAGGAACCTGGAGCTTCCTCCCTGTATCCCACGTAGATGTAGGGGAAGCGCCTGGACCATCTTCTATTGCTTTCTCAGGCCATAGCAGAGAGCTAGATAGGAAGTGGAGCAGCCAGGACTTGAACTCGTGCCCATATGGGATACCAGCACTTCAGGAGTGACCTTACTTGATATGTCACAGCACCAGCCCCCTTCATTTCTCTTAGTAGTCTAAAACACTTATCCTAGTTTACCAGACCCTATCCCATCTGGCTATGGAATAACTGAATTTTTCTCATACTACTCTTATGTTTGCTAGATTCTAGTGACAAAAAGACTTTTTACATTTCAAGTGGGTAAATCCATTTTCACTATTAATGACTCCTTTTTAACGTAATTATGTGTATTCCATCCTACTCATTCTTTTCTACATCACCATGTATGATGTTTGTGTGGCACTTGGCACTTTTAATCTACTTATTCATATTGGTATTCTTCTTTATTTCTCTCTCCTCTTCCACACACTAAGTAAAAACTCCACAAGAGCAGGAGCCCTATCTTTTTTTTTATTGCTGTTTCTCCAGGACTGAAGACAATAACTGGCATATGGTTGCTGCTCAATAAATATCATAGAATCATAGAAAGTTGGAACAGCTACTTTCAGAAATGTTTTATGAGGCTGATAACAAGAAACTAAATTTAGAGAGGTCAACCTGACCAAAAATAATTTAAAAAACTATTTTATATGAGAAGTGTTTCACGATTCACAAAAGCACTTACACATATATCATTAATTCTCACTTTTTTCTGACAAAGAAAAAAAGGAATGGGAGCCAGAACACAGGAATGTAATTGATAAAAAGACTGAACACATTTTGTTTCTTAACATTTTGATAAATGTCTAACAATGGATTTCATCCCTAGTGGATTACCCCTATTTTTGGTTGTAAAAAGTCTTCCAAAATTGTTCTGATTTAAAATTTTCCAAATTACAATATTGCTTTTGAGTATTAAATCTAATCTGTAGAAGTATTGTTTTCTCTTCATATTTTATCAGTCTTATGAAGTGCTTGAGAGTCACACAAGGACCTGGAATGCAGGTTTTCTCCACAGGACCCTACTTACCATTTTGTGTTTCTTTTTCTTTTTCTTTTTTTCTTTTTTTTTTTTTTTGCCAGGCAAAGTTAGACAGTGAGAGAGAGAGACAGAGAGAAAGGTCTTCCTTCATTGGTTCACCCCCCAAATGGCTGTTCACCCTTCCAGATGGCCACCACAGCCGGCGCGCTGCACTGATGCGAAGCCAGGAGCCAGGTGCTTCCTCCCTGTCTCCCATGCGGGTTCAGGGCCCAAGCACTTGGGCCATCCTCCACTGCCTTCCCAGGCCACAGCAGAGAGCTAGACTGAAAGAGGAGCAACTGGGACAGAATCCAGCGCCCCAACCAGGGCTAGAACCTGGGGTGCTGGTGCCGCAGGCAGAGGATTAGCCTAGTGAGTCACAGCGCCGGCCCATTTTGTGTTTCATTTTTAGTGTTCTAGGCCCTTTCCTGCTTTCTTTCTGATGGTGAAAAAGAAGCAATGACCTTTCTCAAGGGCAAGCAGAGGAAGAAGCCAGGACTTGCATAATCAACACCCAGCATAATTTCATTGACCACATCCACTCTGTCAAACTTTGTAGAAATATTTCTATTTCTCCCTTCCCCCACTTCTTTGTCACCAAATAATTTCTTTCCCTTCTTAAGTGGCTTAGCTCAGAAAGGAAGTGGAAAAATGGGAATAATTATTTAAGAAAGGCAGCCAAACCACGTCTACACCTTGTTCTTTTGGAGTTTTGCCTGTCCTTCTGTTTGAAGTTATGTAGTATGCACTATTTGTGTCCATTCTACTCGTCCCTATTCCTCTTAGGGGTGTACCTTGTAAAATGGTAGGAACCTGAAACTGCAGCGAACATATTCTTTTGAAAATGAATACATTGCCCGTGGTGTCCATTCCTAAGGGGTGCCACTACCAGTAAGTCTTCTAAATCAATTGTATAAGCCACAGATGTTTCCTCTGTAGTGTAACAGAGCACCCCCCTCTTCCTCCCCCACCAGCATCACAAATTAATTTCCCTGGTTTGGGGACATTGTGGTCTTTATCCACAGATAACCTGATAATAACACATATATGACAACAAATTGCCTCCTCTTGTTCCATAGAAATCTGACTCCTTTGGACATTAGAGCTCTAACTGTGGGAAATCTTTTTGGTTTCTCCATTTTATAAAAACATACCACACAGTTGGAGTAGGTAAATAGTAACCAAAATATTAAAGACAAAATCCTCCCATAGAATGGCTTTTTACAACCTTCCTACTTTCCCTTCTACTGCACAGAACTTTGTTTGGGAGAATAATTTGGGGCTAAAGGATGGGGATAAGTCAGGGTAGAAAGGACAGTTATTTTATTATTATTCCATTTGTGATCCAATACTTTCTTTAAAAGGCAGAAATATGTTAATTTTACAACAGGAAACCTTTACAGATTTGAGTCCTTTAACATGCAAATGTTTATCCTGATTGGATTCTAACAGTTTCACTGGATCATTCTTTCTGGCACAAAATGACTTCTATTATCACTAGAGAATTCTGATTTCTCTTTTGCTTTTCTTTCTCGGGGTGGTTTTATTGGATTGCTTCATTGTGGAGTTCATTTACAGTCTTGAAATCCAATCACAGCTTATTTTAGATTTTTTTTTAATCTATCAACTTGGAATCTCAGTAGCCTCATAGCTGAGCCAGGTTTGACAACCCTTGTACCTGGTTTCGGGTAAACAATTGCCTGAATTGTACGGTGCACATTTGAGGAGTAAAATGTTACATCTGAAATGCCATCAAGAAGATTCTGTTTCCCCAACGTCTTGGTGTAATGAAGTAATCAGATGTGAAATTTTGGAGAATGAAGTTCAGAAGAAACCGGAGAGCAAGGTTTGTTGTTCATTTAATATTTAATAGCAACATTTTAGGCCCTGATCAGGCTGCCAAAATGGAATTTTCTGTCCATATCCCAGTTGTTGGTTTGATTTATCCCACGATATTGTTGAAAGTCAACCATACTCTTTTGAGGCCCCTCTTTTCTTTCTTTTGTCTGTTTTTGAATACTTTTTGTTAGAGATTCTCTGATGATGGCCTGGATTTGATACATTTCTGGTTCATTAACATTCAGTCTTGATTAAAACACTAAGAGGTCCTGGTGGTCAACTGCTAAGGCAAATGACATCCACTCATTCAAAGTAAACTATGTTGTATTTCTTCACGAGATACCTTGCCTTAGCTGTAGTTCAGTGACAGAGCATTTAACAGAATAGCATCAAATGTACTTTAATTCACTGGGACCCAAACTCCCTGTTTCTCTCAAGGAAAATCTGAATGTATAGTAGTGTTACTAGAGGTTGGGAAAGGCAGAAGGAGGTGGGTAGAGGAAGATTGCAAAATGGGTACCAAAACATGGTTAGATGGAAGGAAAAAGTTCTAATGTTAAACTGCCCAGAGTGCTGAGTATTTTATGAACAAACAAAAGAGAGGAGTTTGAAGGCTCCAAAGAGAGGGATCATGGAGAGGAAGAAAGTTGATTGTGTAAATTTGATCAATACACATTGTGTACATTTGTTGAAATGTCACACTGTACCCCATAGATAGGTGCAATTGTTGAGTTTCAACAAAATATTTTTAAAACAAATGTTGGAGGAGATAGAAATCCTAGGTAACCTGATGTGACCAACACAGTATCAAATTATCACACTGTACTGTTCCATTCAAATGAGATAAGCATGTTTTCTTGTCTAAATCCCACTCCTCTTTTAACATGAACCTCTATTGTGGCACTTTTACCTTTCTGTCTTTCAGAACATGTCTCTTTATATGTACAATTGAAAGACTTTTTAAAAAATAAATCGATCGCTTTGGAAATATATCTATGGAAGTGACTCTCCCAACCCTACCATCTATAATTAGAAATATGTTGCAATGTAATAAATAATATTACTTTGGTGAAATAGCACATAGGGACATATATGTATTATTCTTTTAAGCAGAGATTATGCATAGATGCAAGTTCTGTTTAAATAGTGATTCTGTATCTTATAAGTGATTTAAAGAACACAGTACTGTATGAAGGCCATTTGTGCATTAAAAGCTTGAGTTACAAAGGGACCATCCCCTTTGGAGCATCCATGAAGTCTACCATTTACCTGGTCTTGTCTCTGCCCACTTACTTTCATTTCTTGCCAGGCCCCTCTAGGTATCTGAATTTGGAACTCACATTCTAAAGGTCACCTACTCTAAAAGCTATCCCTGCTTCTATCCAGATAAAATGGGTATTTTTCTTGTCTGAATCCCACCCCTTCCCTGATTTCAACCTCTGTTGTAGCATCTGTACCTTTCTGCCTGTAAGAACATGTGTTAAGTTTGGTGTTATGCAGCAGACTCATAGAATGGCAGATGTCCTAAACAGCACTCTGGCCTCTGGCCTCAGAATCAGCCCTAAAGGCATTCGGATCCGGCTGAAAAGCCCATGAGAGTATTTCAGGCATGGAAAGCCAAGACACTCAGGCACAAAAACAAAACAAAACAAAAAACAAAAAACAAACAAAAAAAACCCACCTAAATGAAAGATCTCTGTGAGTGAGATCCCAGTGGAAAGAACAGGTCTTCAAAGAAGGAGGTACTTTTCTCTGAAGGGAGGAGAGAACCTCCACTTTGTCTATGTCCTTGTCTAAATAAGATAAGAGTCGGAGAACTCAAAAGGCTTCCATAGCCTTGGAAACTCATGACTGGAGCATAGGGAGATTACTGATGCCATAAACAGGAGTGTCAATTTGTTAAGTCAACAACAGGAGTCACTGTGCACTTACTCCTCATGTAGGATCTCTGTCCTTAATGTGCTGTACATTGAGATTTAATGCTATAACGGGTACTCAAACAGTATATTTCACTTTGTGTTTCTATGTGGGTGCAAACTGTTGAAATCTTTACTTAATGTATACTAAACTGATCTTCTGTATAAATAGAAAATTGAAAATGAATATTGATATGAATTGAAGGGAAGAGAGAATGGGAAAGGGGAGGATTGCGGGTGCGAGGGAAGTCACCAGGGGTGGGGGTGGGGGAAGCCAATGTAGTCCATAAGCTGTACTTTGGAAATCTATATTCATTAAATAAAAGTTAAAAAAAAAGTTTGGTGTTATGGTGTAGTGGGTAAAGCTGCTGCCTGAAATGTTGGCAACCTACAATGGGTGCTAATTCACGTTCTAGCTGCTCCATTTCCAGCTCCCTGCTAAAGGCCTGGGAAGAGTAGAGGAAGATGGCCCAAATGTTTAGGTCCTGGCCATCCATGTGGGAGACCCAGATGAAACTCCTGGCTTCAGCCTGTCCTAGCCCTGACTGTTGCAACCATCTCGGGAGTCAACCAGCAGAAGGGAGATCTCTCTCTCTCTTTCTGTTTCTCTCTCTCTCTCTGTAACTCTGACTTTCAAATAAATAAATAAATCTTTTAAAAAGTCAGAGTTATGCAGACAGAGAGAGAGAGAGAGAGAGGTCTTCCATCTGCTGATTCACTCCCCAATTGGCCGCAACGGCTGGAGCTACGCCGATCTGAAGCCAGGAGCCAGGATCTTCTTCCGGGTCTCCCACGTGGGTGCGGGGGCCCAAGGACTTAGGCCATCTTCTACTGCTATCCCAGGCCATAGCAGAGAGCCGGACTGGAAGTGGAGCAGCCAGGTCTTGAACCGGCGCCCATATGGTATGCTAGCGCTTCAGGCCAGGATATTAACCCACTGCGCTACAGCACTGGCCCCATAAATAAATCTTTAAAAAAGGAGTACATCTCAGCACTCCCACTCCTTATTTAGAATTATTTTTCTATTCTCTTGGTTGGAGATGAAATGTAGATTCCAGAAAGGCATAGGTAGATTAGAACATCAAGGCAGGGTGTGAGGTAGAGAAATTAAAACAGATCTGTAGGCTATGGCTCTGACAACAAAGATGAATTCAAATGTTCCTTGTAGTAGGAACAAAAGGAATAATGACCTGATTTGTGTATGTGCCCTTAGAGCAGTCACATGTGAACTCCTTAGGGAAAGCTTAGATCTGTTTCCAATAGTTTTAAATCCTTTGGGTTCTAGAAACAAGTCATTTTGTGTCTTTGTAATGACCCCCAGTCCCAATACAGTGCCACGCACCAGGTGGGTAGGGACTTGGTAAATATTTGTTGACTCCTTCTGTCTGTGATTTGTTCACTTGCAGAAATGGCCAATTTGTAAGTATCTCCACTTTGTGAATGTGAGAGGGCAGCTTATCCAGCACACCTTCAATTGGTGAACTTGGAACTTCTTGATGGAAAATAGGTGATAATTGCCCCACTATGGCATTTTACTCCCAAATCCACTGCTTCTTATATGTCCTTACTACTAACATGATTTTGCATTTCATTATACTTGGCTGGTGACTTAAACATAAGCTCAAATTTTCCTCCCATCCCTTTGCTACTTCTTTTTCCTCTACAAGTGTTTCAGTGTTTCTTCACAGATGTTCACATTAATTAGCAGAAGGTGGTTGTGATGAGGTATCAAGCAGCCCCTCAGATTTATTGGACTAGATTCATGGTTTTGTGTGTTCACAGCAAGTCCACTTATTAGAGGCATGAAGAGGCCATGGAGCACTGATTATAGTGAAGACAAAAGCAGAGTAATAAGGACAGTCACAAATCTTCCCATTTGTCCAAGCTTTTTATTTCCTTGGACTATTTTCAGGATTGTATTTATTCTCAACTGTGAAACAGAAGAAGAGTTTGGCTTAGAAGCCACAGCCCGGAGAACGCTTGCCATGCTGTTACTCTCTCCCTGCAATTCCCTCACGAGTAGGAGTGATACTCTTGGCTTCCTGCCTTGGTGTCTTTGTTCACAGCTCCCAGGAATCTACCCTTGCACCCTCTACTTTCTATGCCTTCTCCACCTAGCCTGTGACTCACTCCTCAACCTGAGAGCTGCTCCTGGCTGCCAACAGGTAGTGCCAATGCCAGCTTTGTCTTTCTTCCCCGGTGGCTAAAGGCCAAAATTTCAACATGAAACCTTTCCCAGAGACTCACAGTCCCTTAGCACACGTCAAAGCATTGTAGTCCAAGTGGGAAGGGAGAGCCTCCAGGTATACAGAGGTGCTACAACAGAGTTTTCTTTGTTCCACATTATTATTTCAGTGAATTAAAGTCTCTGGCATCTACCCGTTCATATTTATACCCAATTGTTGAATAATTAATTTCAGACAGTTTTTCATGTCCCTGTTTGTGATCTTGTCCCCTGTTACCTACCCTGAAGTATAAATACTTCATCCCAGAGTTCAAGTTCCTCTGCTTTGCTATATCAAAAAATATGAAGGATACAGAAGCTTGAAAGAATGTCAGAGTGAGTAACCTTGAAAGGATGCTATATTGAAATCCAGGTAAATGAAATGACATGTTCAAGGCCACACAGCCTAAAGAACAAAACTGGCCAGGAAAGAAAGAGGTCAAACCCTTCAGTCAAAGTTTCTTTCAATAACACGTATGCACTTCTTTAATCAACCTAGCAGACAAAATATGGAAAACACAATTATCAATGAACTCTGTGTGCAAGTGAAGATTTGATAGTTGGAAGTTTGAAGTTTGGTGAGTTTTGCTGATATAGCCAGTATGTAACCCAATGGTTAAGTCCACAGACTTGGGAGCCAGGGAGGCTATACTTGAATCTAAGGTGTCACTCATTAACGGTCCATACACTTGGACAAGTTGCATAACCCCTCTAATCTTCCATGTGCTCATCAGTGAGATAGAGTGATAGCTGTCCTACAAAAATGATTCTAATTATATTGGTAAGAAAATTAATCAACATTAATACTTATATTAATAGTCATTATATTATTCTAAAATGGCATGTAATACTCATATTATCCAAGATGATTTGTAACATCCCTCATATATCCTTATTCCAAATTCTTATTACTTGTCTTTGCTTTTGGATATATTTTTGCATCTCTCTTTTTCCACACAGTAAGCTCCTCACATTCTCAATATTCCTGCTACTGTTCTACAATGGATCACTTCTTCCGTCATTCAGGTAAAACCTTGTTTAGCCATAATTTTGAAAGTGCATCATGGGGAAGCATGATCAGTGAGAAGATACCCATCAGTAGGAAGTTCATTTGTTACCCATACATTATGTGATTTTTTAGTGTATTAAGATTCTTATAGTTTAGTGATATCAAGCAAAGTTGATCCTAATCAGTTTTAATTTCTTAACTGCTGTAACAAATTACCAAAAATTCCACTGAGTTAAAATAGTCAAGATGTATTCTCTTAAGATTCTGGAGCTCACAAATCTGAAAAGGGTCTTATTGGACTAAAACCAAGATGTCAGCAGGATTGTGTTCCTTCTGAAGACTCTGAGAATTTGTTTTGCTTTCCTTTGCAGGGGTGGGGAACCTTTTTTTCTGCCAAGGGCCATTTGGACATTTATAACATTATTTTCAAGCCATACAAAAGTATCAGCTTAAAAATTAGCCTGCTATAGATTTTATTCACTTTCGAATCTCACCTGCAGATGCCTTGGCAGGGCCAGACCAAATGATTTTACAGGCCTTGTATGGCATGTGGGTTAGACATTCCCCACTCCTGAAGGTTACCTTCAAGCCTGGACCTTAGGCCCCATTTCTCTATCTTCAAAGCCTATAATGTGGAACTGATTTTTCTCTTCATCTTCCTAATCCTTCTTTTCTCCCTCTTCACTTACAGAGGACCCTTCAGACCACATTGGGCCCACCCAGATAATCTAGATAAATTTCCCCATCTCAAGTCAGCTGATTAGCAATGTTAATTACCCATTGCATGAAACCTTATCAATCATAGATTTGGGAGATTAGGACAAGTAGATCTCTAGTGGTCATTTTTTTCTCCCTATTACATTTGTATATACTTTTCTATTTTACTTCCCAGGTATTGGTTCTATTTTCTGGCATGCCCTTGTAGTTGCAAGATATCTACCAGCATCTTCAAGTTTTAGGTCTTTGTGATTTTCATCCAGCAGCAAATAGTGAACATCTTTGTTTTATTATTCTCAGCAAAAGTGTTGACATTTACCTTGTTTAGCCCAGTAATGGTCAGATGCTCAGGTGAATAGTAACAAACATGGCCAATGAAAGATAGGTGTAGTCCTCGCTTATAGAGTCCACTACTTTTTTTTTTTTTTTGACAGGCAGAGTGGACAGTGAGAGAGAGAGAGAGAGAGAGAGAGAAAGGTCTTCCTTTTGCCTTTTGCCATTGTTCACCCTTCAATGGCCGGCACGGCCAGCACGCTGCAGCCGGTGCACTGCACTGATCCGAAGGCAGGAGCCAGGTGCTTATCCTGGTCTCCCATGGGGTGCAGGGCCCAAGCACTTGGGCCATCCTCCACTGCCTTCCCGGGCCACAGCAGAGAGCTGGCCTGGAAGAGGGGCAACCAGGACAGAATCCGGCGCCCCGACCGGGACTAGAACCCGGTGTGCTGGCGCCGCTAGGCAGAGGATTAGCCTATTGAGCCACGGCGCCGGCCTCACTATGTTGAGTGGGAGAACAGGTTTCTAATTGGTTCTGGGAGTTTGGGAAGAATGGATCAGTTGCATTGGAATTGTGAAATTCGATGAGAATTTAATACAGATATTACATACAAATATGTGGGCAAATTTAGAAAAAGCCAAAAGGTAGCACATGGTGTTTGTGGCCACTAGGAATGGTATTCATGAGCTTGAAATGAGATAGGAGGGAGAATTTATGAATACTTAGGGACACTTAGGCTATAAGGAGAGATTCCTCTCATAGGAGCTGAGACCTTTAGTGGAGAGACATAGCTAGCATGCCCACCTCAACTATCCTGTGCTCATTTAAGACTTCTATGAATGAACTCCAGAGTTAATGGCTCCTAAATCATCCTCTCTGGTGTGAAATAAACAGGAAAAAAAAAACCCTTTATCTATTATTGTTACATTTCTTAAAAAATTTAGTGCCTCCTTATACCGAAAGATCACTAGGGCCTGAGTCTGTGACTTATTTCTCTCTCAGGACAGAATTATGGGTACAAGGATCTTTTGAGAGGATTCCTTTAGGATGTCATGGGATCAAGTTTGTTGATAACAGATACAAGTGGTGAAATACTTTTTAAAAATGCTAATTGGCATTGCCCCTGCCCCTACACCCAGTTTTTCTTATCCTCCCATGCCCCCACCATGATTTGAGAAACCCTTGACGTTATCTCTTTTTATTGGCTAAATGATGGGGGCATGGGGACTTTTATAGCCAGAAAGCAAGAGTTGGAAAACCATTAATCAGATGCTGATACATTTACTGAAGTGTGTGTGTGAGGGTAGTCAGAAGGTGGATAGAGGTGAGAAACAAGGGTAGGAAAGTGGGAAACCATGAGATTTGGAGGCAGAGTGTTGTTCCTGGAGAGGTAACTCTTAAGAGAGTCGTCCAATCAGGATTATGCTGCTTCTTGAGGGCTAGTGACCATTCATTGGAGAGGACAAAGTACTGCTCCCCTTCTGTCCCCCTTGGAACAACTCTGCCTCCCCAACTCCAAGCTCCCCATGGGACTGGCGGCAAGTTTTATTGCAACTGCCTGACAGTATACCTTCTCTGTCCATGTTTTCCTTTCTTACACAGTTTCAATGTTTTTAATATCAGAAAAAATGCAATTATCCTTTCTGTCTCTAGGTCAGAGCTCATTCAATTTTATCCTTGGAATTTCCTGCATTGAATTCAACCCACACACACTCATGGAGAAAGAAAATGTTATGAGCTCGTTTCTCTTCATCCCCCTCAAGTGTCAGGAAAACCCCAAGTCAAAGCTGCAATATTTTAAAAAGAAAAGCAGCTGTTTTTATCCTTGAGAAGAAGACATTGAATTCTTGTAGCCAAGCCTCTTTCCATAGATGCTGGTGCACTGATTTTGGTGAAGTACATTGTGCTGCTTGGTAACATCAAGCTGCTGTGAGTCCTAAGTGATTAATTTTCAAAGGTTGGATTTATTTAATTAGTACTAAAATTCACAGCATGGCTTTGGGATTTAGACCTCCAGTACAGGTATATCTACCTCCCTGAAAACCACATTTCCCCTCAAGAAATTCCTTTTTAGCATTGCATAATGAAAATAAGACACATAGATTTTCCCCAGAAGGATATTCACATAATAATAACTTTCTTCCCCTCTATGTATCTGTTAACTCTGAACTTCTGGCATTTTCACCCTCTCCCCTTCCCAGAGTCCTAAGAACAGAGAAATGAAAGTCATGGGTTATCTGACATAGATCTACCCTGGAGAATTTTGGTACTTCCAGAGGGTTTTAAGTGTCTTGGGCTTTCATAATAACTGATGAAGGTAAGACTCATTCATCCAGGCAACCAGTTTTTGAAGGGATTTTAAAGTAGCTCCAACCTCTCCTGTGGAGATGCTATTCAACCTCTCAACTCCTATGATCACTGTTCATCCGTCCTGGAACTACTTCTTGTTCTTGTTAAAGCATGGTCTCCTGATTATCAGAGGGCGAGTCTTGGCATCATTTTTCCTTTCCTTGACTGGCTCTAATAACTGAAATGAGAAGTAATGTTTGCCATATTCTATTCCCTGAAATTTAGAATGGTTTACTGAAACTAGGTCCACTTTGCTCTATATCAGTCCTACATTTCATTACTTCAACACCTCTCCACATCTCCAAACAGAACAAAAATCTCTGTCTCCCACCAAGTGAGTAACTAAGAAATTATTTTCTGCTACCTATACCTCTTAAGCCTACTGTAGAGCACAGGTGCAAGATGCTACTGTCATTGAAGGGCAAGGGGCTGTTTTAAGCATCAGTGTTGGACCTCCGGGGCATCCAATAGATCTCCAGCATTTCTGGGACTCCATAGGTATGAAAGTAAGCTTGAAGCTCATGTACAGCTATGAATTATTAAAATGTTGAACAACTCCAATTACTATTGGCAAATGGTTGCTATCCTACATCCCCTCCCAATCTTACATGAAATGCAGCCCAAGTCTCTTTCCCTAGACTGCCCCCACAACCTCATGGAAGCCCATGCCCCTCCCCTGTGACTTTCCCAGCAAACACCTAGCATAGCTTGGCACAACAGAGGAACTCGAGAAACTCTTCTAATGCTATTGCTTTGTCCGTTTGTAGTAGGTTGAATGGCATTCCTGAAAAATTCAGATCTACCCACAGTCTCAGAATTTGACATTATTTGGAAAAAGAGCCTTTGCAAATGCAATTAGTTAAGATGAAGTCATACTGGATTAGGGCCCTAGATTCAATGATTGGTACTCTTGTAAGAAAAGAGGAGGATGCAGAAGAAATACATAGGAAAGGATGCCATGTAATGATGGAAGCAGAGAGTAGAGTGAAGCAGCTACAAACCAAGGAATTACAGGATTATTGGGAACCATCAAAAGCTAGGAACAGGCAAAAGATACTTTCCCAGAGCCTTTAGAGTGAACATGGCCCTGAAAACATCTTTTGGACTTCTACTATCTTCTAGAATGATGGGAGAATTAATTTCTATTTTTCAGTCGATCATGTTTGAAGTAATTTGTTGTCATGGGCCTTGAAAACTAATATGCCAGCTTGATTAATGACTGTCATACCAGTTATGAAATATTACTAATTCAGCCCTGGTTGTGGGTCCTGGTCAATATTTCAAGATGCCTGTATGTTTTCTTTTAGTTCAGTTTAACATTTGGGTCAGTAGACTGGAAGACTTCACAATAAACAGTATATTCACTGCTTTGCTATTACACCTAGCCCAGAACCATACATTCTAATTGGTTTTACAGGTCTCTAAACTTCTTTTTCTCCTCCTCATACCCAGTAGGAGTCCCCACCATTAGACTAGATTGATTTCTGTCCTGTTGTATTACTCTGTAATGCTGATTCTAAATAATGTTAAAGCAGAGGCGGGGGGGAGGGAGGGAAGGAGGGAGGGAGGGAGGGAAGGAGGGAAGGGGGTTTGCTTCTAGATTACGGGTCCTACCAAGCTCATTGTATAATTTACATTGTACCAGAACTTAAGTTCTTAATTTAATGATCCCCATTAATCCCTCTTTTTGTCACCATCCTGCCTCAGAAGGGTTCTTGAGCTAACTTTCATTGGCACTAGTTTGGGTCCTGGAGACTTTCCAACTCAACACTATTATTCTCATAGTTGTTTTCAAGTCTAATAGGTGTCCTGGGAAATGACAAGGGAGTGCTTTCTTCAGGAATAGATTGGCATCACTTCTGTTTGATGATTTGCAGAAGTGTTAGGTGCAAGCAAGGTGCAGCCCTCTATAGTGTCAGCTAACCTGGACCCTGGAGCAGAGAGAATGCTCACTGTGTGGAAGGATGAACATTCCTAGATGATGACTCAGCTCTCACATGGCTCCTGAGTGCTCACACAAGCCCCCATCAACAGTCATTTGTCACAACATTCTATTCCTGTCAAGTGGTCCACTCACCTCTTTCTCCTTACCTCCTCACCTATTTCATGTTTGTTTCATTTGGGGAACAGTTATTTCTCTTAAGTATTTATCTACACATAGACACATTCTGATTGCTCTAAGAGCTGACTTTTGTAAACAAGACTAGAAAGAATCCACTGGCTTTTCTGTCTCTCATATTTTCCCCCTGCTTCAATGAGCCCAGGATCATCTGCTTGTGTGGCAATAATATAGAGGAGAATATTTTTTTTAACTTTTATTTAATGAATATAAATTTCCAAAGTACAGCTTATGGATTACAATGGCTTCCCTACCATAACGTCCCTCCCACCTGCAACCCTCCCCTTTCCCACTCCCTCTCCCCTTCCATTCACATCAAGATTCATTTTTGATTTTCTTTATATACAGAAGATCAGTTTAGCATACATTAAGTAAAGATTTCAACAGTTTGCTCCCACACAGAAACATAAAGTGAAAAATACTGTTTGAGTACTAGTTATAGCATTAAATCACAATATACAGCACACTAAGGACAGAGATCCTACATGAGGAGTAAGTGCACAGTGACTCCTGTTGTTGACTTAACAAATTGACACTCTTGTTTATGGCCTCAGTAATCACCCTAGGCTCTTGTCATGAGCTGCCAAGGCTATGGAAGCCCCCTGAGTTCACCGACTCTGATCATATTTAGACAAGGCCATGTAGAGGAGAATATTGATGAGAAAAAAATTCTTTGAATTTTGAACAATATTATCCCACTGCATTGAAAGTATTTCAAAAATTCTTTCATAGTTAACCCACAGTTTTCAATATCCTTTCCTAGACCCAGGAAATACCTTCTGGACAGATGCATGAGTGACTAGGGGCTATATAGATTCGAGACATGAGCTCTTTGGGTGCAGGAGTGGATCTGTCTCATTAACTTGGGACAACACTCAGCACATGCATGTCTTTAAAATGCTTCCTGGTGTCTCTAGAGACTCTGGGCCTCCGTCTACAGATTGATGAACCTTGTAGTGACAGGGATCTCTTTCCTCTTATTGTGAAAAAAAAAATAAATGACAGTTTGGCTCAGTCACAACAGGCTGAGCAGATAGAAAAAGTCAGTTGGAAATAAAGCTGAGTGATATTCAGTGCAAAACTTCTAAGAAAAGGAAATCTCTTTGGCTGTTTCGATTTCAAGTGCCCATCCAACTTCATGCACACTCAGCTTTCTATTCCCTGATCCTAATGTGAGGTATCTGTCTCTGTGCCTCCAGGAATGTTGCTTCCCATCTCTTCTTTGAGCCAGTCATTACACATGTGGGCTTTTCTTGCTCTTCACAACACAGCAAAGCAACTTCCATGACTTTATCTTTACTTACCTCCTCCCTGAAACCATTACCTTATTTTTTTCTTTTAGATCAAATAGCAGCATTCTTTCTCTTGGCTTACTGTATCTATTGCTATTAACCCATGTCAGCAACTGAGATCACTGTAGGTAAAACGTCCAACTGAGTGGAGATGCTGGTCCCAGCTCAGCTCAGGCCATATGGGGCCCATTTTTCTACACACACTAGGTCCTGACCTAGACCACTGGGGGAGCTGCTGGAACTGCGGCTTATGGCTGTTTACAGGCTTGAGAATGGATTAGAGGACCATCTTCTATAACCTCCTCTGAACTTTTCTGATATTTTAGAGAAAATAATTTTTGTCTGACAGAACAAATGCCTGAATGTAAAACAGAAAACCTCAATTTGGGTTCTCTGAGCTCACTCTGCCATAGGTTTACATGGCAAGTATTTTACAATTTAAATCAGATTCTTGGTTCTATCAAGGAAAAATTCATTTTAAAAAGTCAATGATGCCTTTTTTTCATTTTCAATTAATTTTGTACACAGAAAACTAACTTTATACTAAGGAAATATTTCAACAATTTGGACATATACATGCAAAATATAAAAACCATTTGAGAACAAGTTTTACAGTTAATTCTCATAGTACAACTCATTGAAGACAGAGGTCCTACATGGGAAGCAAGTGCCCAGTGACTCCTGTTGTTAATTTAACAATTAACACTCTGATGTATGACATCATTGATGACCCGAGGCCCTTGACATGACCTGCCAAGGCTATGGAATCTTTTTGAGTCCACAATTTCTGTCAGTATTTATACAAGCCCATAATCAAAGTGGAAGATTTCTCCTCCCTTCAGAAAAAAGTACATCTTTATTTGATGGTCCCTTATTTTCATTGGGATCCCAATCACAGAGATCCTTCATGTGGGACATTATTTTTGGCACAGTGTCTTGGTTTTCCATGCCTAAAATGCTCTCATGGGCTTTTCAGCCAAACCAGAATGCCTTAAGGGCTGATTCTGAGGCCAGAGTGCTTTTTAGGGCATTTGTCATTCTATGAGTCTGCTGTGTGGGCTGCTTCCCATGTTGGAACTTTATTTCCTTTTTAATTCTATGTATTATTATTACCAGACACTTGGTCTTATTTATCTGATCCTTTTAACACTTAATCCTATCTGTATGATCAATTTAACACTTACTATGAACACTTTAACATTTACGATGGCATTATTACAACCCAGATTAATGGGATTTGGAGTAACATGACAAATTTTTAGCCATACCCATAGAAGTATGCCTGTAGGAATGTATACGGAACTATACAACTCCTCCCTCTCTTATTTATTTAAATTTTTTAAAGATTTATTTTATTTATTTGAAAGAGTTACAGAGAGAGGTCAAGACAGAGAGAGAGAGGTCTTCCATCTGATGGTTCAGTCCCCAGATGGCTGCAATGGCTGGAGCTGCACCAATCCCAAACCAGGAGCCAGGAGATTTTTCAAGGTCTCCCACATGGGTGCAGGGGCCCAAGGACTTGGGCCATCTTCTGATTTTCCAGGTCATAGCACAGAGCTGGATCAGAAGAGTTGCAGCCAATATTAGAACTTGTGCCCACATGGGATTCCAGCACTTCAGGCCAGGGCTTTAACCCACTGCACCACAGTGCCGGTCCCCTCCTTCTCTTATTTACACTCTTACTGTGATCTATTATTTACATGATTGTATACATATATAATTAATTCAATGTTAAGTAAAGAGTTCAACCAATGGTATTCAAAAAGAAAAAAAAAAACTGTTCCTTGACAGTCGAGACCAGGGCTGTTCAAGTCACTGCTTCTCAAAGTCTCAATTTCACTTCTATAGGTTTCCTTTTAGGTGCTCTGTTAGTTACACAGGTCAGGGAGAACATATGGTATTTGTCCCTTTGGGACTGGCTTATTTCACTAAGTATGATGTTTTCTAGGTTCGTCCATTTTGTTGCAAAAGACGGGATTTTAATTTTTTTAACCACTGTATATTATTCCATAGAGTACATATCCCATAATTTCTTTATTCAGTCTTCTGTTGACAGGCATTTAGGTTGATTCCATGTCTTAGTGATTGTGAATTGAGCTACAATAAACAAGGGGGTGCAGATAACTCTTTTATTTGTTGGTTTCATTTCCCGTGGGTAAATTCCCAGGAGTAGGATGGCTGAGTCATATGGTAGGACTATATTCAGATTTCTGAGGTATCTCCATACTGTCTTCCATACTGGTTTTGCCAGTTTACATTCCTACTAACAATGGATTAGAGTACTTTCCCCCCACATCCTCTCCAGCATTTATTGTTTGTTAATTTCTGTATGAAAGACAGTCTAAGTAGGGTGAGGTGAAACTTCATTGTGGGTTTGACTTGCATTTCTCTGATGCCTCGTGATCCTGAACATTTTTTCATGTGTCTGTTGGCCATTTGGATTTCCTCTTTTGAAAAATGTCTGTTTAAGTCCTTTGTCCATTTCTTAACAGGGTTGTTTGTTTTGTTGTGGAGTTTCTTGATCTCTTTGTAGATTCCGGTTATTAATCCTTTAATAGTTGCATAGTTTGCAAATAATTTATCCCATTCTGTCAGTTGCCTCTTCACTTTCCTGATTGTTTCTTTTGCAGTGCAGAAGCTTCTCAATTTGATGTAATCCCAGTTATTAATTTTGGTTTTGGCTGCCTGTGCCTCTGGGGTCTTTTCCAGGAACTGTTTGCCAGTGCCAATGTCTTGCAGGGTTTTGCCAATGTTCTCTAATAATTTGACTGTATCAAGTCATAGGTTTAGGTCTTTAATCCATCTTGAATGGATTTTTGTGTAAGGTGTAAAGTAGGGGTCCTGCTTCATACTTCTGCATGTAGAAATCCAGTTTTCCCAGTACCATTTGTTTAAGAGCTGTCCTTGATCTAGGGATTGGTTTTAGTTCGTTGGTTGATATATGTTGGTTGTAAATGCTTGGATTGATTTCTAGCATTTCTCTTCTGTGCCATTGGTATATTCATCCATTTTTGTACCAGTACCAGGCTGTTTTGATTGTAATGACCTTGTAGTATGTCTTCAAATCTGGTATTGTGATGTGTTTATATATGTTCTGGAGATTTCTGAGTTTCTAATTTGCAGCTGCATTGCATTGTGGTCCCAGAAGATGCATGGTATGATTTCAATTTTTTTGAATTTGCTAGACTTGCCTTATGGCTTAGCACGTGGTCAATCCTAGAGAAAGTTCCATACATTTGTTAGAAAAATGTGTGTTCTGTGGCTGTAGCATGGAAGGCTCTGTAAATATCTGCTATGTCTATTTGGTCTATAAACTCTGTTTTTCCTTTTTGATTTTCTGTGTGGTTGATCTGTACATTGCTGAATGTGTGGTATTGAATTCCCCCATTACTGTTGTGTTTGAGTCTGTATCTCCATTTAAATCCTTTAACATTTCTTTTAGATAGCCAGATGCCCTGTAATTAGGTGCATATACATTTATAATAGTCAAATCATCCTGTTGAATTGATCCTTTAATCATTTAATAGTGTCCTTCTTTGTATCTTTTAATAGTTTTTGTGTTAAAGTTTATTTTGTCTGGTATTAGGTTGGTCACATCAGCTCTTTTTTGGTTTCTGTTAGCATGGATTATCTTTTTCTACTTTCACTTTCAGCCTGTTTGCATCTTTATTGGTAAGATATGTTTCTTGTAGGCAGCAAATAGATGGGTTTTTCTTTGTTAATTCATTCAGCCAGTCTGTGTCTTTTAACTGAGGAGTTGAGACCATTTACATTCAGGGTGACTATTTTTTGTAAGGTTTATATATTTTATTTGAAAGTCAGAGTTATACAGAGAGGGGGGAGGGAGAGGAGAGGGAGAGGGAGAGGGAGGAGGGGAGGGGAGGGAAGAGGAGAGGAGAGGAGAGAAGAGGAGAGGAGAAGAGAAGAGAAGAGAGGAGAGGAGTCAGGCCTTCCATCCTGATGGTTCACTCCCCAATTGGCGACAACAGGTGGAGTTGTGCCGATCTGAAGCCAGGATCCAGGAGCTTCTTCCAGGTCTCCCACGTGGGTGCAGGGGCCCAAGGACCTGGGCCATCTTCTAATACTTTCCCAGGCCATGGCAGAGAGCTAGATTGGAAGTGGAGCAGCTGGGACTTGAACCAGTGCCCATATGGGATACCAGCGCTTCAGGCCAGGGCGTTATACTGCTGCACCACAGCACCAGCCCCCAGGGTGACTATTCTTAAGTGCCAACTTTGCACTGCCATGTTTCCACAAATAGTCGTAATGTTGTATTTTGGGTTTCTTTTGTGCTTTTGCTGCGTCATTTTCTGTGTTCATCTTCTTTCATAATGATGTTCCTGTTTCTGTGTGTAGTACATCTTTGAGCGTTTTTTGTAGGGCTGGGTAAGTAGTTACAATTTCAAGTTCTTCTTGTTGTGGAAGATCTGTATTTCTCCTTCATTCATAAATGAGAACTTTGCAGGGTACAGTATTCTGGGTTGACAGTTTTATTTTCTTTTAGGACTTGGAGTATGTCTCGCCATTCTCTTCTTGCCTGTAGAGTTTCTGATGAGAAGTCTGCAATGAGTCTAATTGGATTTCCTCTGAATGTGATTTGGTGTTTCTCTCATGCACATTTCAAGATCTTTTCTTTATGCTTTACTGTGGGGAGTTTTACTGCAGTGTTTTGTGGTAAAGATCTTTTCTGGTCCTGTCTGTTGGGAGTTCTGTGTATTTCCTGTACTTGGATGTCTCTTTGTCCAGATTGGGAAGTTTTCTGTTATTTCATTAAGAAGGCCTTCTAATCCTTCTAATCCTTCGAATCTAAACCTCTCTCTCTTTCTATGCCTTCCAGAATTCCTAGGATTGTATGTTGTGTTGTTTGTTAGAATCTTGTAGATCTCCAATTGTATTTTTTAGTTTTCTAATTTCTACTTCTTTTATTTGGTCTGACTGTAGTATTTCTAGAAATTTGCCTTCTGGTTCTGATATTCTTTCTTTTGTCTCACCTATTCTATTGTTAAGGCTTCCCACTGCATTTCTTACTTGATCTGTTGAATCTTCATTTCTAGTATTTCATTCTGACTTCTCTTTAACATCTCAATTTCATGGACATGCTTTTCATATAGATCATGAATTTGCTTCTGATTGCTTCTAAGTAATCTGATGATTAATTTCCTGAATTACATTTCTGGCACATCGATCTCTTCATCTTCACCTTCCATTATTGGAGAGTTCTAGTGTAGTGTTCCTTTGGGGGATCATAGTGTCTTCCTTATTCTTATTTAGGGTTTTTCCTTTGTTTTCTGGCATTTGTGTGTTTTTTTTATAGTTGCTTTTCTCTTTAATTTGTGTCTTTGTGCTTGTGGTGTGGTTTCCCTCTCATATGAGCTGCTATGTGTCTGTGCATGGCAAGTCGAAGCACCTGCATACTGGAGTTCAGCTTACTTCTCACTGGTGGCTGGAACAAGCTTGAGTTTTTGATATTCAGGACTTCTTGTTGTACAGCTTGCATTGTGGGGAAGAAATTATTCTGAAATGTTGTGGTCCTCATTCCTGGGTGGAGGGTGTGGTGAGTTGTCCCTGCAATTGGTTGCCTGGTGCATGGGAGGCAAAAGCAGCAGTCCCCTCCTTACATTTGAAAATGTAAACAAACAATATGGCTTCTCCCAGCAGGCTGCAGGTCTGGTTGGTGGGTGGGGGGATGTAGATGCATAGGGGGTACCTGACCTCTCTGTTTTTCCTCTATAACCTTCTTTTTATTCCCACATGGAACTTCAAATGCAGTTCACCAAGCTCCCCCTCCTGCTACTATATGCAGCTCTGTGGACCCATGATTTCCCATATAACCTGGTCCTCTAGGGGCTGGCACCAACCTCCTCATTCTGCACCTCTGCCACTTCCTTTTCTTATTTGCTCCTTCAATGTGGACCTGCTTAGTCTCTGTTGGTCTCCTGTACTTCCCATTGTGAAATTTCCATGGTTCCATTTCTGGCATGTATCCCCTCTCCTTTTTAACTATCTATTTTGCTCCATGTCACGCAGATAGTCCTTTTGGTATACCACCATCTTGGAATCCGCCCCCACTTCGCCCAGTTGTCAATGATGCCTTTTTATAAGTTGGGTAGACAGAGTGAGAAAGCTGTTGTCTCCCTAGTTCTTCTTGGACTTTTTCTATTGTCAGGGAGCATTACTTCCAGTGATAAATCGGAGAAGATTCTTCTGTTTGGTGTCTGACATATCACGGAAAGCACAGAGGAAGGAGAGATGTAAGATCTGATTCTGTGCCTCACTTTTAAGTTGTATAATCCTCCAACCACTTTCTTCTCTCTCTTAAGCACTGTATTTTGTATTCAAACTTTCCATTTTTCTTGTTGGCTTAATAGTGTACTTTTCCCAGTGCAAAACCATTTTATTATCCACCAATCTCCTCTATTAAAAAAATCAGCCTTCTTATTAGACAACCAGATAGTTTGTGTTTCTGTTGTGATACACTACATCATCAATGATGTGTTCAAGCCAAAAAAGTTTAGCCTGAATCCTTTAAGCCTTTAGCGGCAGGAAAACAGCTCTACAAGTGAATGTCATAAAATACAGTTGGATGGGGTGCTGTGTTAGATTGGAAGAGCAACCAGATGTAGTATGTAGTCCTGGATCAGACCTGGACTGAACCACTCACCCCTAAACAACATATTTGCTCAAATAAGGAAATTCATAACTAGATTAGTAAACATTTATTAGTGTGAAAAGGTGGAGACTGGCAACTGAAAAAGTATTACAAAATAGCATTGCTGTACATTGTGATTTAATGCTATAACTAGTACTCAAACAGTAGTTTTCACTTTGTGTTTCTATGTGGGTGCAAACTGTTGAAATCTTTACTTAATATATGCTAAACTGATCTTCTGTATATAAAGAGAATTGAAAATGAATCTTGATGTGAATGGAAGTGGGGAGGGAGAGGGAAAGGGGAGGGTTGCGGGTAGGAGGGAAGTTATGGGGGGGAAGCCATTGTAATCCATAAGCTGTACTTTGGAAATTTATATTCATTAAATAAAAGTTTAAAAAAAGAAAGAAATAAAAACAGTTCATATAATTAAGAATAAGAATGGAAAGCTAGATTTCCTAAATTCTAATAAATTTTGTTTATATAACTTTAAAAAAATAGCATTGTGATATGATCTGATTTTGGATTAAAATACTTTTTTAATGAGTGAGAAACCTTTTTTAAAAAATATTTATTTATTTGAAAGACAGCATTGCAGCGAGTTAGAGGCAGAGAGAGAGAGAGAGAGAAATAGATATCTTCCTTTTGTTGGTTCACTCCCTAAATGGCTGTAATGGCCTGAGCTGGGCCAGTCCAAAGCCAGGATCCAGGAGCTTCTTCTGGGTCTCCTATGTGGGTACAGGGGCCTAAGTACTTGGGCCATCTTCTACTGCTTTCCCAGGGCTAGCAGAGGACTGGTTTGGAAGTGGAACATCCAGGACTCAAACCAGTACCCATATGGGATGCTGGCACTGCAAGTGGAGGTTTTACCCACCACACCACCAGCCCCTAAAATACATCTCTTTATACACATATATACATGTATGCATATACAAAGCATGCATGAAAAATCTGGAAGCACATACAATGCTTCCTTTAAAGGACTTGTGTCTTATTTTATTCTTTTTGACTTTTGTTTTCTATAACATACATGCTACTTAAAATAATTAATTTTAAAAAAGATTATTTATTTTGAAAGGCAAAGCAACAGAGAGAAAGAGGGAGGTATCTTTCATCCAACTGTTTCACTCCCCAAATGTCCACAACAGACAGAGTTGGGTCAGACTGAAGCCAGGAGCCAGGAACACCATCCAGGTCATCTGGTCTGCTACATGGATGGCAAAGACTCAAATACTTTGTGCAGATTAGCAGGACACTAGATAGGAAATGGAATAGCTGATATGGAATGTGAGTTTCCCAAGCAGTGACCTAATCTGTTATGCCATAATGCCTGTCCCTATAAATAATTACTTTAATCAGTTAATTAAGAAAAAAGAAATCTCATTAATAATGATGTAATGACTTACATGCTTTTGGTGAGACATCAAATAAAGAATTGTGGGAATTTCAGTAATTATCTTAATCCAATTCTCTTGATTATTGTGATTCTTGAGCCTCATTTACTGCTACCTGTGGCATCTTTAATTAATTTTGGAAACATTCATCCACATTTTTAAAATAGGAGTTTAAAAATACAGTAAAAATGTCTCCAAATCTTGATTAATCAAGATCAATCTGGAACATTATCTCCATTCATATATCTTTTCCTGTGTTCAAAAGAGGTATTTAGAGTAAAAAGTTCCAGGGAGGCTATCTGGCTCTCTGAGAACAAAGAAAGTAGATGGTTTCTAAATCAAAGAACCCTTGATTCTCAAATTTGAGGTACATATTTTTTAGGTTTTAAGAAACCCAAGACTAGGCAGTGTCTGTAGTTTCATCCCTCACCACTGAAAGTTTACAGTCAACCCGGATTACATCTTTCTTATTCAGCGGGCTTTTTGGAACACAGGATCATACATGTGCACCCATTAAACTGTACCCCAGTCACCTCATCATATTAGTTTATTTGTTATGCAAAATCTGTGTGGTATTAAGATGTTTTCTAAGCTTCTAATCACTCATACTGTGACCAGCATATTGTTAATAAAATATTTAGTGTGATAGAGTTGAATAGAACCCTCCTGTGTGCTATAAAAATAATAAAAAATACTCAGGGAGATAACAAGAGCTATCATCAAACCAGTTATGAATCCATCTAACCATGCATGTATCTTGTTTTGTCTTCAAGGTTGTGTTGAGAGACTGTTGAGAAGTGCAATACAACTCAGCTGCACTATGCAATGTGTCCCCTTGATGTATTACTCTAGACACTCTATGACAAAATGAGGTTTTTCCAGCAAGGCATTCCCTACGAAGACTCATACTAACTCCTTTTCATGATATATTTTAGAATCTTGCCTTAAACTGACATCAATCTCATTGATTTATACTTTGCATATTTAATATTCTCATTTTAAAATATTTACATTCTTCTAAGTTCTCTCCCATATTAATTATGCCACAGTGATAACTAATAAAAGCTAGTGAATTTTCTAAGTGGAATCCCTGAACACCTTGGACACCTGGTTTCCTTCTGACCACTACTAGGCAGGCACTAGCCTTCATTTTCACTTTTCTTTTTCCAGTATCTATTTCATCCTCTCTCATTGAAAGATCAATTGTTGTTGTAGGAAATGGATGTCTTACAAGTTTTGCTGCCTTTATTACCTATAAAATTATAATTCTATCCTTTATTGTTCTCGCTACACACACACACACACACACACACACACAATCTCTGTGCTTTTTCCATATTTGCAAGTTTCAGCTTATTCCCAGCATTAGTCACTTGGACTACATTCTTGCTGCATTTGTTTCTGGATTCTTGGTTATTATATACCTTTACATTTATCTTTTGTGCATTCCTTTTTGACTTTAAGCTGCTTGTAAAGTTCTCTGTGTAGCCATTAATTTTTAGATCATTTCATCCATTTCTTCTTCATTGGAACCACGTGTAGTTGCTTAGTCAGAATTACAGTTTACAGAACACCCTGACCCCTGAAACTACTTTTATACCATTTCACAGAACTAGGTTTTCTATTCTGTGGAATTCGTGAAATCTAAATCTATTGGCCCCAAGTCCTACGGCTGTGATAGCAGACATCTGGGCTTGGCAGCTGCATGCCTCACTTTTGTACTCATGGCTGACATCACTAGAATATCAAGGTACTCTTTGCCACGGTTTACAGTCTTCCTTCTCAACACTGGGGCATGTGGTCAGAGTTGGCACTTGATTTGCTATCTGTGCTCTAGAAAAACTAATTCTTACTACATTTTTTCTTACTATATTTTTATGTTCTTGTCATTTGTACTTCAACAGTAGCTTCCTTCAAATTAATCAGATTGGCCCAGCCCTAAATGTTGTAAGCATTTGGGGAGTGAACCATCTGATGGGTTCTCTCTCTCTGTCTCTCTTCCTTTGTGTTTTGAAATAAGATAAATGTATTTTAAATACAAAAAATAAGTACAGATTAGGCTAATGATTCAGGCAGGTTGACTCCTTTAAGTATCTAATTGATTTATGAATCAATTTATAAATGCTTCAGATGCTTTACTGTTTCTAAAGTTCTACACAGGCTGATTCCTTTGAGGTGGGAATTCCCTGTCATTATGGTAATCTAGGAGTAGTCATAACATCTTCATGTTTGTCCACTGGTCTGATCCATGAGTGAGATATCCTGATTTGCATTTTCCAGGGGCTGAGCCCAGGGATACACAATTAGAATGGGTTCATACTGGCCATCTGTGCTTTCTGTGGTTCTTCTGGTTAGCTATTGCTGCATAGCAAACCATACCAAAATTTATGCTTAGAAACCACAGCAGTCATTAATTTTTCTTGTGAATCTTTAATTTAGATATGACTTGCAGGAAGAGGTTATTTCTGCTCCATGAAGCATTAGTTTGCATAGCTCCACGGTGGGTGGGTGGTGATGGAAAATCCATTTCCAGTGTTGAGCATATACTGTGTTCAATGGCCTGGGTCTGGCATTGATGAAACAAAAATGAATAAACAACTCTGAGTATATGTTGTCAATGAAATTTAAGTGACTTTTTGCAATTGTTGTGTCCTCTGCCTAGAATGCTGTTTTCCCAGATAGCCATGTATTTGTTCTACTTATCTATTCATATATTATCATGTGAGACCATTCTTCCTGTTCAACCTACATAAAGTGTCTGCTAATAGTAACTGATAGAATAAAAAAAGGGAGAGAAAGATCCAACATGGGAAGTGGGATACACAGCAGACTCATAGAATGGCAGATGTCCCAAATAGCACTCTGGCCTCAGAATCAGCCCTTAAGGTATTCCGATCTGGCTGAAGAGCCCATGAGAGTATTTTAGGCATGGAAAACCAAGACACTCTGCCAAAAAAAAAAAAAAGGACCTAAATGAAAGATCTCTGTGAGTGAGATCCCAGTGGAAAGAATGGGCCATAAAAGAAGGAGGTACCTTTCTCTGAAGGGAGGAGAGAACTTCCACTTTGACTATGACCCTGTCAGCTTAAGATCAAAGTCAGCGAACTCAAAAGGCTTCCATAGCCTTGGCAACTCATGACTAGAGCCTAGGGAGATTACTGACGCCATAAACAAGAGTGTCAATTGTTAAGTCAACAACAGGAGTCACTGTGTACTTACTTCTCATGTGGGATCTGTCTTTAGTGTGTTGTCCAATGTAAAGTAATGCTATAAGTAGTACTGAAACAGTATTTTACACTTTGTGTTTCTGTGTGGGTGCAAACTGATGAAATCTTTACTTAATATATACTAAATCGATCTTCTGTATATAAAGATAATTGAAAATGAATCTTGATGTGAATGGAATGGGAGAGGGAGCGGGAGATGGAAGGGGTGCGAGTGGGAGGGAAGTTATGAGGGGGAAAGCCATTGTAATTCATAAACTGTACTTTGGAAATTTATATTTACTAAATAAATGTTAAAAAAATCACCTTCCCATTATTTCCTATCCTTAATGTATTTCTTTCATAGCACAAACAAAGGTACTTGAAAAAGACTGTGAAAAATGAAATTAAAGTGTTTATTTTTGTGCAAAAAATTTGAAAATCTGGCCAGCGCCATGGCTCAATAGGCTAATCCTCCGCCTGTAGCCCTGGCACACTGGATTCTAGTCCCAGTCAGGGCTCCAGATTCTGTCCCGGTTGCCCCTCTTCCAGGCCAGCTCTCTGCTATGGCCCAGGAGTGCAGTGGAGGATGGCCCAAGTGCTTGGGCCCCGCACCTGCATGGGAGACCAGGAGAAGCCCTGGCTCCTGGCTTCGGATCAGCACAGTGTGCCAGCCGCAGCGCGCTGGCCATGGCAGCCATTGGAGGGTGAACCAATGGCAAAGGAAGGCCTTTCTCTCCGTCTCTCTCTCTCTCACTGTCCACTCTGCCTGTCAAAAAAATTGAAAATCTATGCATAGTGTTTTACAATGTTCATTTTTTCATGAGTTTGTGGGATTTTTCCTATCACTACCCAGAACATTATGCATTTATTATTTGCTTCATTTTTTTATGTCTGTTGGTTCCAAGACCTCTGATTATGTTTGTAGATTTTGGCAATTCCATGCCTCACTTTTGTACCCATGACTTACCTCACTAATAGATAAAGGTATTCTTTCCCATGATATGCACTGCTTTCTTAACAAAAATTAAATTATATGAAGTATGTCTCTAGCACTAGAAAATATGTGGCACAGAGTGGGTGCTCAATAAATATATATTGAATTCAGTTCAATGCCTGTTGAGATGTAGAAGTGGAAGGAGATGTCAGAGACAAGATAACTGAAGTTCAAGGCAGGGTATCAGGTACAATGACATCATGAACAGAAATGGAGAGGACATGGGACAGTAGATTATTTTCATTGTAGTTGTTTGTTTTGGGGTCATATCTAAGGATTTGTCTATCTGGAGGCATACATTTGAGTGCATTCTAGAATATCCCACAGATACAAAACCAAGCAGCTCAATGTTCCGAAGTTTCCTGACAAGCACAATGCTTTGTTAGCTATTTGGCCAGCTGTCTCATTTACCTTCCAACATCTTCTGGGACATCTTTACAACAGGAAATGCTACTCCAAGTGTCTTAGGGCAATCAGTTTCCATGGTTAGTTATTAATCAAAGAAAAATTATAATGACTCATATTAGCCTTTATCCTTGGCAAGGCTGTTTCCTAGAAGTAATATACAAACATGATGAGGTGTGGAATCTCAGTTGCGTAGGATAGAGGAGGTTAATGTTGGTCTCCATTCCCACACAGGTGCATGGGGTCAGGGGAGACAATGGAAAAGGGTTGGGAATCCCAGACACAAACAGGACCTCAGGGTCAAGGAGGGTGTCCCAAAACTAACAACTGTGAAGAGCCAGGGCCTCTCTGGGTGGGAGCCAGCAGACATCACTTGTACACACAGCACTCAAGTGGGAACAGAAGCAAATAATCTGGCAGTTGTTTCCTGGCCATATAAAACCGTGAAACAAAATTGTAGTAACATAAAGCTAATAGAGGGATTGTTGCAGCTGTAATGTAACTACATTTCACATTTTAATTCTTGGAGCCTAGAAACAGTGGATTCTTGGTGACTTGACTTTGTAAGAAATTCCAAAAAGAAGCTATAGTCAAGGTTCCTAGATTTTCCAAATTTGGTAATACTAAAGAAATGGAAGGTTTCCAAGAATGTCTACTGGAAAAGATGAAGTGGAAAGACTATAAACTACATTGAATCTCTTCTAACAACACAAACTTAGATCCCCTAAACAGTGGTTTGCAAACCTTGTTGCACATCACCTTTTGGGGTACTTAGACTGACTACTCTTAGGTTGCTCCAGAGGTCAATTAAATCAGAATGTCTGGAACTGAGGAGCACACATACATATTTTTAAAGGCCTGCTAGGTGAATGAGTTTCATAGACCTGCCATAACAAAGTGCCATAGACTGGGTGGTGTACATATCAAAAATTAAAAGTGTCTCACATTTCTGGGGACAATAAAGAATTGTTAGATTCCCTGTTCTAAGACAAAGGAGTTGGAAATAAACTTTGGTTTCCAAGGAGCTTGTAGGAGGAAGACATTGAAGGGAGTAGATAATAGTAGATAATAGCAATTGCTATGGTCTGTGTTATGATTTCACTTCTGATTTTATATCTCTATATATGTGTGTGTGCATGTGTGTGTATCTCTTAGCTCAGACATAGTATGTTTCGCACGTAGAAACACTTGCTAAAAGGATGCTAACACTTTGTTTTATTTTTTTAACCTAGAAACCTTTTATTTAAGGTATAGAAACTTCATGCATTTCATATATACAAAATTTAGGGACACAGTGATTCTTTCCACCCTACCCTCCCTCCTGCCCATACTCTTGAGTTGATAGCTATAATGCACAGGTACTCTAAGATGTGTGTGTACATGTATTCTCAACTAACAGTATGTTTCTATAATTAAATAGTATGTTTCTATCATTAAAAGATCACTTTATGGATTTTAATTCTTTCTAAAAGCATAAATTATTGTAACCATATTTTAAATCCAGTTATAGGAAATGAAATATGAGTATCTGAAGACACTCATGCATTTTAAAAACTGTATATTTGTTTATTTATTAAGAGAGAGAGAGAGAGAGATATCTCTTCCATTCACTGGTTCACTCTGCAAATACCTGTATTAGCTGGGTCTAGACTGGGCTGTAGCCAGAAGCCAGGGATTAATCCAGGTCTCCCAAATTGGTGGTAGGAACCCAAGTACTTGAGTTATCATCTGCTGCCCTCTGACGCATATTAGCAGGAAAGTGTATCAGAAGAAGAGTAGCCAAGGGGGGACCGACACTGTGGCGTGGTGGGTAAAGCTGCCACTGGCAGTGCCGGAATCTCATGTGGGCACCAGTTTGAGTCCCGGCTGCTCCACTTCCTATGCAGCTTTCTGCTATGGCCTGGGAAATCAGCCATGGATGGTCCAAGTTCTTGGGCCCCTGCACTTACATAGGAAGACCTGGAGAAGGCTCCTGGCTCCTGGCTTTAGATTGGCGCACTCCAGCTATTGCGGCCAATTGGAGAGTGAACCAGCAGATGGAGGACCTTTCTCTCTCTGCCTCTCCTTCTCTCTGTGTGTAACTCTGACTTTCAAATAAATAAATAAATATTAAAAAAAAAAGAGTAGCCAGGACTCACAAGTGGCACTCTGATATGGGATGTGAGTATTCCAAGCAGCTTCACCTGCTGTGCCACAATGCCTGCCACCCTCATGCATTTTTACAGACACACTAAACTCGAGTTCATAATAAGAACATTACGGTAAATGTCACATGCCATCCATAGAAAGATCATTGATACCCCAAACAGATAATCTAGGAAATAAAATGGTTTATTTATTTATTTATTTATTTGAAAGACAGAGTTACAGAGAGGCAGAGGCAGGGGCAGAGAGAGAGAGGTCTTCTATCCGCTGTTTCACTGCCCAAATGTCCACAACGGCCGGAGCTATGCTAATCCAAAGCCAGGAGCTTCTTCCAGGTCTCCCATGAGGATGCAGGAGCCCAAGCACTTGGGCCATCTCCTGCTGTTTTCCCAGGCCATAGCAGAGAGCTGGATCAGAAGTGGAGCAGCTAGGACTTGAACCGGTGCTCATATGGGATGCCGGCACTGCTGGCGGTAGCTTTATCTACTATGCCACAACGCCAGCCTGAAATAAAATGTTTTGAGAAGCTGCTTAAATTCCTTTCTGAGTCTGGAGTGGGAAAGTTAAGTATTTGAGAGTAAACTTCCCACAGAATATAGAGGTCAATTCAATGGCTGTAGAAATGAAAACCAGCATTGTGTCATAGTGAATAAAGCCCCGCTTGTAATGCCAATTCCCATGTGGGCACCAGTACTTGTCCCTGCTGCTCCACTTCCAATCAAGCTCTCTGCAAATGTGCCTGGGAAAGCAGTGGAGGATGCCCCAAATCCTGGGACCCCTGCACTCACGTGGGAGATTCTGAGGAGCTCATGGCTCTAGGCTTTGGCCTAACACAGCCCTGGCCCTTGGGGCCATTTGGAGAGTGAACCAGCAGATAGCTGATCTCTTTATCTCTCCCTCTCTCTCTGTGACTCTGATTTCCCAATAAACAGATAAATCTTAAAAAAAGAAATGAAAACAGTAATTGATTTCTTTAAGATGTAGTGGCCATGAAGACAAATGACAAAGTTTTATTTCAGAAGCAGTTAAATGATGGATATGATTAAGGTACTTCAGATTTGTTTTTGCCCCTTAAAACTTAACACTGAAACAACATGTAGGAAAGGACTTATATTTAACTCAGAAATGGCTCACATTAGCAGCCTGTTCTTACAGCTGTGGTTTTCATCAGGATCAAGAATTTTGCCTGCATGGTTGATCATAATTACAATCTTATATCACTAGACAAGCAACAAGGTTGAGGATATTTTTAATTTGAGAAAGACCAACACTAGCTATATTGACAACTTGAAGCTAAAAAGTCAGTGACTCATGTACAGAAGTGTTAATCACTATAGAGTGATTTTTATGTTTTATATGGTTACATACAACATAAGTCTTGAGTTCATCCAGCTCCCTTCCTGGAACATTGTGAAAGATCTCGTGATTTTTCACAGCCTCCAAGAGAAAAATGTGAACTGGAAAACATTCAATGAATGACACAGAGGTAATCCCAAAAGGGAAAATCATGCTGTAGACAATATTTATATCAGAACAATGGGAAGCCAATTTCTGCCTTAAAATATTATGCAAGATGCTGGAGTCCACTGGAGTCCAAACTCTATCTGGTTTACTGTGAGTCTACATATTTTTGGTGAATAGCATTTTATTTTAAAATTGGGAGGCAGTGTGGGAATAAAAAATTCTTTTCATGGGAAAAATGTGAACCCAAATGATATTTTTATCTGATATAAATAATAAGACTAATAGGTATTCATAAAGGACTCAAAAATTCAAAGCAGATATTAAAATGAGATATCACAAGTATGTGAGAAAAATCACAAGTACATGGAAGAGGATTACAAGGGTGGGGGAGGAAAAGAGAGGTGTATGTAGACATCATTAAAACAAACATATCACAGGGAAATGATATAGAATAGGTGAGACATGTACAAGCTTTTGTGTTTTCATTTCTGATGGCTAGATGCTTTGTAGCTCAAGTTATCACCTTTAACAGGCTTCTGATGGATGGATGTTATGTTCTATTCTGTTTTCCTCTCTTCTCATCACTGTCTTAACGTGTTACTTCTTTAAAAAAAAAAAAAAAGAAGAAGAAGAATGTTTAGGGCCCAGCATTGTGACATAGAAGGTTAAGCCTCTGCCTACTGTGCCAGCATTTCATATGGGTGCTTACTCAAATCCCGGCTGTTCCAATTCCAATCCAGCTACCTGCTAATACACCTGGAAAAGCAGCAGAAGACGGCCCAGGTGCCTGGACCCCTGTACCCATGTCGGGGACCTAGATGAAGCTCCTAGCTCCTGGCTTTCGCTTGGCCCAGCCCTGGCTGTTGCAACCATTTGGGGAGTGAATCAGTGAATAGATGTTCTGTCTTTCTTGCTCTCTGCTTCTCTCTGTATTTTTGCCTTTCAAATAAATAAATGTTTAAAAAATAAAGATCTACTTCCTAAACTTATTTAAAAAGAATGTTTATTTTCATCTACTTGAAAGGCTAAACAAGAGAGAAATAGAGCATGAAGTCTTCTACCTATTTGTTCATCCCCAAATGCCTGCAATAGCTAGGGATGGGCCAGGCTTAAGCCATGGCCTAGAATTCCAGCCAAATCTCTCATGTGGGTGCTGGGATCGCAAGTACTTGGACCATCATCTGCTGCCTCCTGGGGTGTGTGTTGGCAGGAAGCTGGATTGGAAGCCAAGTAGCTGGGACTCAAACCAGCACTCCAATAGGGAATCCTGGAGTCCAAGCAGCAGCTTAACCTACTGCAACACAACTTCTACCTTATACTACGTGTTACTTTTTAACTTGTCAGGTTTGGGTCTACCAAAAGTGACACACATTTTGCTAGTAGAAAAGCTATCTGTGAATGAGATAAGGTTAAATGTGTTCCTTAATTTAAAAAGTCTCAGGAAGGGTTTTACTAGGTAGATTACATGCTCTTTCCTGTAAACTTCAAATCTAGTGTACTGAAATTATAACTGCAGTACCAGCTCAAACTAGTTCAATGTCGGTGATGGTATGTTGAGTAGTCTTGAAGATACAGCCAAAACAGCAAACCCTACAACTTGAGCATGTGCAAAATAGGAAGATCTTAACTTCAAATGATACTCAAGACTAGTGTTCCCTACCCGCCCCCTCATGGATCCAAGGAGACAAAAGTACAGCCAGAAACTGAATGCCAGAACACTTTCAGAATTGAAAGGTTCACTGACCAGAAAGCTTCAACGCCAAAATTCATCTCACCATGCCTTACACTAAATGGACTAGTTCAAAGACTCCCAGTGAAAATGTTTTTCACCAACATTTCCACATACCAGCTGATCTTCCCTGGCCCATAAAACTAGCCCCAGAGCTCAGAGCAGGGAGCCAGGTTTGAGCCTTATCTCCTACTTCCTTCATCAACCACCCTGCCATAAATCTCATTTCTCAAATGTGGGTGCCATCACGTTGGTTTCTATGTGCATTGGGCAGTGAGGTCTTGCTTGGTAACAAAACCAATTCTTGAACACTATAGAGATGCTTTAGTTCCATAGGTCTAATTTCTTTTTTAATTTTTTAAAGATTTATGTATTTGCAAGAGTTATAGAGAGATAGGTGGAGAGGGAGTAGAGAGGGACAGAGGGAGAGGGAGAGGGAGAAGGAGAGAGAGAGAGCGAGAGACAGGGAGAGAGGTCTTCCATCTGCTGGTTTACTCCCCAGATGGCTTCAATGGCCAAAGCTGTGCTAATCCAAAGCCAGGAGCCAGGTCTCCCACATGGGTGCAGGGGCCCAAGGACTTGGGGCATCTTCTATTGCTTTCCCAGGCCACAGCAGAAAGCTGGATTGGAAGTAGAGCAGTTGGGACTTGAACCGGTGCCGATATGGGATGCCGGCATTGCGAGTGATGGCTTTACCTGCTACGCCACAACGCCGGCCCTAGGTCTATTTTCTATTAGAGTTGCTTGTTAATAAAAACTCTGAAGAGTGTTTTGTTTACCTTAACATAATGATATATGAATGCTTTGTCCCCAAACACAAATAATAGAAGTGCTGTACAAGAATGTTCCCATCTCTGGCTCTTTACCTTGGTTCCCCAGCTTTCTCTGCCTCTGCACTTTTGTGACTCACTGAGTTTATAGCTCATCACATGATTCAATTGCCACAACACATATAGGAGCTGTTGTGCTTCACTGGGCCACAAGTTAGGCCTTGGTAAAAGGAGTGCCCTCTGAACTCTCCCAAAGATACAGTAAGAGAGTAAGTGAGCTCATCTGACAAATCCACCTTGACATTCCAATCTCTCAAAGGCTTTAGATACTTCCTCTCCAATATACCAAGGAAGTTCATATTAAATTTATAGCTACTAGATTGATTGTCATATTTCTGCCGATTTCTAGACTAAGAATTGCCTTGATAGAGAAGAAACTGGCTTTGTTGCTATACTGCCAGAAATGTATGTATTCTACCAGTTAGAGTAAAAGCTTCTGGAAAGCTAATAATCAAAGGAACTTTGGTCAGGCACAAGGTAGAGTGGGCCCATTGAACTCACTATGTAACTATTTCCTTAGTTTGTGAATAATTGAGCACAAAAAAATCATCAGCTGGCAACTCCCCACACCTACCTGGCGGAGTGAGGGCTATTGTGGTAGGAAATGCCAGGTGGAAGCTAACTGGAACTATTTCTAGCTTCCAAAATAGTAAATGAAAATCAGTGATTAATTCCTTGAATTATTGCAGAAATTAATGCTCCCATCAGGGATTTGAAAAATGCAAGTGTGGCAATTCTTCATACAACTCACAAGTCTGCCTAAGTACATGACAGAAGGATCTTGGAGAATGATAGTGGCTGTCATGGATATGTCATGTTACCCCAAAATCCATATGTTGAAATCCTAAAGATGGTAATGGGAAGTGGAGCCTTTATCAGATAATTATGTCATTAATATGGAACCCTCGCAAATGGGATTAGTGCCCTTATATAAGACCCAGAGGCTCCTCTTGCTTGCTTTCTCCCATGTGGGGGTTCAGCAAGATTTCAGCAGTCTGCAGCCTAGAAGAAGAAACTCACCATCCAAACCCAACCATGTTGGCATTCTGATCTCAGATTTCCAGCCCCCAGATTTATGAGAAATAAAGTTCTATTGTCTATAGGATCCCCAGTCACTGCAACTTGGCTATAGCTGCCCTATATAAGACAAGTAGACTAGAGTAAACGTCATCAGGTAGTGACTGCAATTGCAACTGCTATTCCAGATGTGGTTAGAGCAAATCAGCACATCCTCTTGGTCATTTATATGCAGTTATCAATATGGTTAGTGATTGTTTTTCTCTATTGGGGCCATTCAATACAATTTGTTTTTAGCTAGCAGGGTTGGCAATATATTGTCACTGTTGTACTTCAGTGCTAGATCAGCCCTCAAGTCCTATGTTACAGTAGGGGCCACAGAGACCTTGACAACCTTTCTGCCCCACAGGACATGACATTAGCCCTTCAGGACAATGATATTGTCCTGCTTGCCCTTGGAAGGTAGGAACTACTAGACACATTGTGAAGCTACATGCATGCAGTGGAATGAGATGTAATAGAATGAGAAATAAACACCAAGAACATTCAAAGGTCTGCCACATTCAGTGAGATTTGTAGGGTTTAAATAATCTGGAGCATATTGAGTTACTCAGATTACAATTTCTCTTGGCTCCTCCTACCACTAAGAAAATGCCATAATACTTAGTGTACTTTTAAAAAAATTTTTTTGAAGACAGTGGATTTATTTGAGCATGATTCTCCAACTCATTTATTATTATTACTTGAAAAGCATTCTGTTTTGAGTACGGAGAAGAAGAGAAAAGGCACTGGAAGAAGTCCAGGCTGTTTTGCAAATTACTCTGCTGTCTGGACTATATGACTTGACTTATTCAATAGTTAGAGGCTATAATTGTCACCTGTAGTTGAATTGTGGTCATTCTCTTTGGATTTTGTAGCAGAGAGATGTCAAACTGTGAAGATAATTGTTTTCTCTTTGAGAAAAACTTTTGGCCTATGACTGAGCTTTAACAGAAACTGAAAGTTACCATGGACTACCATATTATCACCAAGTTGAGGTGCCCATTGCTGCTGTAGCATTGGATGTGAAGAAAATTTCTCCCCCAAATTTTAATACACACACACACACACAACCCTGAACCCTGACTGATGTAAACCTTTGCCCTTACACATAAATTGCATGAACTTGGGTATAAGGTAGTTCAGCTGGGTGAGAATTAGAGCAATTCCAAGTTCAGATTCCATCATAATCTGATGAGGAAATCACATAAGTAACATGGTTTTAGGATATCTGGAAGTCCTTCCTCGAAACCTGCCCTGTTGGGGTTGTAAGGATATTCCTGAAGAACTGTGTGCATTTGCATTTACTTAAATGTTTGTATGTAGCTTTCCATCTAATTAAAAGTACATCTAATTACAAGTACAGATTAATTTTTTATATCATACCAATAACTACTCAACAACAACTACTGAACAACAACTTGTAACCTATTTCAAAATGCTAAATGGCTCAAACTTATGTCCCCTGGAAATTCATACGCAACTGTTAATCTGGTTAATATTTTGTAACCACTGCTTTATGTAGACTAAAGAAGCATGAGAGGTATTCAAAAAGTTCGTGGAAATGTATATTATGAAAAAAAAACTATATAAGGATTTCAAAAAGTTTTGTACCAAAATAAACACTTTTTAATTTCATTTCCCAAAAATTTTTAAAATAAGGAATATTCCCCTTTTTTAAAAAGATTTATTTATTTGAAAGGCAGAGTTAGAGGGTGGGGAAGACAGAGACAGAGACAGAGACAGAGAGATCAATCTTCTGTCTGCTGCAATCATCAGGACTGGGGCAGACCAGAGCCTGGAGCTTCATCCAGGTCTCCCACATGGGTGCAGGGGCCCAAGGACTTGGGCCATTCTTTACTACCTTCCTAGGCACATTAGTAGAGAGCTGATTGGAAGCAAAGCATCCAAGACTTGAACCTGCATCCATACGGGATACTGTCATCACAGGTGGTGGCTTTACACACCATGCCACAACACCAGCCTCTCCCACAAACTTCTTGAAGTACCCTTGTATATATATTAAAATATGAATAATATCAAGGTATGGAACTATATAAACTTTCCTCTTGACTTTTATGAAGAAGCTATTTTATAATCACAGTTTTATATTAAAAAGAAATATTATTATAGCCAAAGCAGAAAGTGAGTCCCTAGGTCATGATCAATATGAACCTTTTGGATTGTTGGAAGAGGGAATACTGGATAGAATATGAAAACTTTTCTGAATTTGGTCAGAACACCACTGTAGGTAGGCTGAGATCAGTTCCTTCTGGGGAAAGGCAATGGTCGGGAGGGAGGAAGAGAAGCAGTGCCTCTGGTGGCTCATCCCACACATTGAGCACCAGCCTACTTCTTTCTCCAATTCCACTCTTTACTTGTGTGACCTTGACCTGTTGTTATATTTTCTCTGCCTCAATTTTCCTATGAAATGGAGATAGTATTAGTTGCAAGAAGGAAATGAGCTAATACATATACTTGCTCAACAATGACATTTATTGTCATTATTGCTTTCAACCTTGACCTGGAGCTTTGTCTGAACTAGTAGGGCAGTTCTGTACAGTAGAGGGAGAAGACGCTAATGCACCTCCCATCCTTAGCCCTCTTTTAACCTGTTCTTGCCATTTCATATGGCATTATGCAGCATCTCTGAACTTGGGACTCTGTGGGTAATTTATGTGTTTTTTCTGGAAGTCAGCATCAATCTTTCCACTGCTCTCATGGAACAAAATGGTCTATGTCTATTCCTGATTTTTATCACTATTGTTATTGACTTTTATTAAGAACAGAGTTATAGATGGTATAAAAAAACAAAGAATCACCCACCAAGGGTCCCAATGCCTTTATACCCCAAACTACACTACTGAAAAAAGGTAACAAAGTGATTTTTCTTTTTTCTTTTTCATTGCTTTAACATGTGAATTTAAAATGTCATTTTTAATTACGTTTTTTTGGAGATGTTAAATAAGTCCATACCCAGCTATTTTTAGCATCAACACTTCCTCTGGTTCCGTGTGAGAATAAGAATGCTGTGTGTATAGGGGCCAGCACCATGGTGCAGTGGGTAAAGCTGCCATCTGCAGTGCTGGCATCCCATATTGGCACCAGTTTGGGTTCCAGCTGCTCCACTTCCAATACAGCTCCCTGCTAATGCTCCTGGGAAAGCAATAGAAGATGGCTCAGGTGTTTGGGCCCCTTCTACCCTTATGGGAGACCTGAAGGAAGCTCTTGGCTCCTGGCTTCAGTCTGGCCAAGTCCCAGCCATTGAGGCCATTTGGAGGATGAACCAATGAATGGAAGATCTCTGTGTGCATCTCTCTCTCCTTTTCTCTATGTATTTCTGCCTTTCAAATAAATAAATAAAAATAAATCTTAAAAAAGAATACCATGTGTAGATTGTACATTCCATGAGGACAGTGACCTTATCTGTCTTCTACTTTGTATTACTCCTGGTTCTTCAAGTGCAGTATATGTTCAATAGGTGATAATATAGTTTAAAATGTAAAAAGGAGAGAACGACCCGGCATGGGAAGCAGGATACACAGCAGACTCATAGAATGGCAGATATCCTAAACAGCACTCTGACCTCAGAATCAGCCCTTAAGGCACTCAGATCTGGCTGAAGAGCCCATGAGAGTATTTTAGGCATGGAAAGCCAAGACACTCTGGCAAAAACAAACAACAAACAAACAAAACCCTAAATTAAAGATCTCTGTGAGTGTGAGATCCCAATGGAAAGAATGGGCCATCAAAGAAGGAGTACCTTTCTCTGAAGGGAGGAGAGAACTTCCACTTTGACTATGACCTTGTCTAAATAAGATTGGAGTTGGCGAACTCAAAAGTCTTCCATAGCCTTAGCAACTCATGATAAGAGCCTAGAGTGATTACTAATGCCATAAACAAGAGTGTCAATTGTTAAGTCAACAACAGGAGTCACTGTGCACTTACTCCCCATGTAGGATCTCTGTCCTTAATGTGTTGTTCAATGTGAATTAATGCTATAACTAGTACTCAAACAGTACTTTACACTTTGTGTTTCTGTGTGAGTGCAAAACTGTTGAAATCTTTACTTACTATATACTAAATGATCTTCTGTATATGACGATAGTTGAAAATGAATCTTGAGGTCACTAAAAGCTTTTTATAAAGCTTATTTTTTATAAAGCTTATTTTTTATAAAGCTTATTTTTTATAAAGCTTATTTAGTGACCTCTTTATATAACATATTTTGGTAACCTCTCTGTATAAAGAGGTAGAATATTTTGGCTATCCCATCAGTATATTCTGTCTCACTTAAAAAACTCAGGACAAACAGTCTTGAAGAGTCAAATAAGCCCCCATTTTGGTGAGTTCACTAACTGCCTCTCATCACCAACACCTATTTGTTCTTTGATCACATGGCTGATGACAATGGGACTTTACAAAAACAATAATTAAATATTTTTATTGCAATGTATCATCATATTTTTTTTAACTTTTATGAGATGACATTGTGATGGGTGCTTTAAGAGAAATATTTTTCCAGAAACGGTTTTATAGTAAAGACTAAGGGCAGGTTTTGCATTGTGACGTATGGGTGGGTTGTCATATTTGGGTTAGTAAGAAGTCATGAAGTGTTCCCTACACAAAAACTTGCAAAACTCCTTGACTGAAAGAGAAACATTGAATTCTAGTTTGTTGGTTTTCTCTCATGCTATCTTGTGAGCTACCAAGTTAACTCAAGTGCATATCATTACCTTGGTTCAAAGGAGAAGCCAGAATTCTTATTGGTGGGAGTAACACATTCACAGTTTCTTTGTCATGGTGAAATAGAGTAGTACTGAATTCCCAATTAGAAACATCAGTTTCATAAATTAATAATTCCTATCCGTAGCTGACTGTTCTCTCCCTGGATGTATTTACTATTTATTTTTTACCTCTGATTTTTTTTTGCCATCCTACTGTATTAAATATTCCCAACATTGAAATAAGTTAGTAAGGAAATGCTTTTAAAACTCCACAAATATCCATTTTAGTTCTTAATACATGGAGGAAACAATTCAAAGAAAAGCACTTCACCATGTAGAAGGGAAAGGGTTGATCATGATTTCAACTCATGGTCAATATTTAGTCCTCTGCAGCAAGGGAATACTTACTAGCAGTACTTGAAGATTTGTGAGTTGGAATTGCATGTTACTTGAAAGATCTAATTAAGCTAAATCTTGGTGCACAGCAGTTGTACATGATTTCATGTTTATGTAGCAAAATGCATTGAAATGTACTAGTATTGAAACATACATGTAAAGATAGTTGTGGAAATTGTCTATTATATTTTCCTTGTGTGTCATTTGTTTAGAGCATAAAGTTTCTTTTTCTTAATTGTTCTAACTGAATAAGGCTAAATGAATACTGTAACTGAAAATATATTTTAAATCTTTGTCATGAGTTTTTTTAAAAAAAAACTATTGCAAATTGTATCATTCCTGATTACACAGAACTTTGTGGGTGGTTTTAAATAAATTTTATACTTCTATTTTGCAAAAAAAAAATGAATCTTGATGTGAACGGAATGGGAGAGAGAGTGGGAGATGGGATGGTTGTGGGTGGAAGGGAAGTTATGGGGGGGAAAAGCCACTGTAATCCAAAAGCCGTACTTTGGAAATTTATATTTATTGAATAAAAGTTAAAAAAAAGTTTAAAATGGAAAAAGTAAAACAAGTTTTACCTTTCATGTGTACAAGTCTAAAAAGAAATTGCACAATGGATTGGTTATTTTGAGTATGGTTATTATGATTCTATAAAAATTTAAATGGGAAATTTCATTCTTAACATAATTCATTATGTATATATACACACATACATATATGTGTATTTCTACATATACAGTTATCTTTCTACATATCCATATCTATATACATATACATAGGTATGTATTATATACCTTACATCATATATATGTGTGTATATATATATGTTATATACGTGTGTGTGTGTATATATATATATATGACTGTGGTAAATATTTATTGAGCATTTACTAATTTTCAGTAACTGAACTACACATTTTATATGGGGACTTTTGTTGAAGCTTTACAAAAACACATTGAGTGCAGATATTGTAGGCTAGGATTGTCCTCCTTTGATAGAACCCACAGGTGTGAAGAGACAAGGTAGCCTGTCTGAAATCACAGGGTATAAGGGAGGTCTGAGTCCAGTCAGAGTCAGGTTCATTCTGGATCATGCTCTCTCCCTTCTCCCTCAGTACTTCTGCTCGCTTTTGTGACAACAGTGAGTGGAGTAAAGATGGCCAAAAGAAAAAAAAGAGTGATTTCCCACTTACAAGATTGGCAGGAATTTATGAGAGACTTTGAGCCCTTGGAAAGACAGGCTCTGAAAATGGAGCTTGCTCTTCCTCTGAACCACCAGTGAACAGAAAAGACTTGGGAGCCAAAACACATTCCCTGGGAATTAATTTTTTGAGAAACTGAGTATAGAGAAGGCAGTTAATCTGACAGTTGATTAACAATCCTATTAGAAGTTGATGAACAATCCTATTAGAAGTTGATGAACAATCCTATTAGAGGGCTGGGGGAGTTGTCTTTTCTTCCTTTCTTTACCATTCAGTGAGCAGAAGCTGTGTGGTAGGCCCTGAAAATTCACAGAGGAACAGTGCACAGGCACCAGCCCGGAGCAGTTCCCAGTCCAGGGACTGAACAGACACATAAACATGACCACCCTGCGACGTAATCCCATGGAGGCATGTGCAGGCTCCAGGGGAGGATGTGACTCATTCAGCCTGAGGAGATCAGGAAACCCGTGGAATTGAGGGCATGTTATTTGAACCAGGTTTTAAAGCATGAGTAGGAGTTAGTCAGGGGAAGGAACCAAACAGTAGAGGAAACGACATTCATTTCCCTCAATTATTGAGTTGATTCAATTCTTCTCAGTCTTTCATTGAATGTCTACTTCATTCCAGCCCTTGTATCCTGAGCATTCTGAGGATATGAAGACAGCTTATTTAGTATCTTCAGTTTGATGGAATCCAATATCTCATTAATAGTGTCATTCTCCATCTGTTTGTTGACAGCAGTCCCAGCCTTTTCTAGTCCCCCAGGTTCATAACCCATCTTAGTTGTCTCTGATCCTCTTGGACTGCCCCCTGACTACAACTCCACTTCATTGGATATCTTCTTTCTTATCCAGAAACCAGCCTTCCTCATCCTGTTGTTCTTCCCCTCCTTTCCTCTTTACTCCATATGAATGCACAGATCTAACTTTTAATTCCTCAGGGCAAAACAGTTTTGAACAAGCTGTATTGTCTAAGAAAAACTTATTGAAAGCTTGCAGATAAGAAACAGAGTTCTAATGCAGGAAGTGATGTCAATGACGACATAATATGACATATATACCAGATGCCATTTGCTACTGCTCATTGTACACACAGGCCAAATTCTTCGCTAGGATTTTCCCTTGTCATCTATTAGCCCTAGCAATGTAATGGTGCAGGGGAAAGTTGATTTTCCTTTCTCTGTCCCCCAGCTGGTTTCTCATATTTGGAATCCTAATTATCACAACTCTGAGATTCCCAAAGAAAACAAAGCCCAACTTTCTTGTAAAAAGACTATAAACTTCAGAGGTGTAATCTACCTGTATAATATTTAAACTTATTATGCAAATAGCCTGGCTATTTAGAGCCTCCCATCTTTCCATCTCAGAATCAGCAACTTGCTTTATCTTTGCATAAAGATAACAGCCTCTGTCAAGGGGCTACTCCTAGAATTAAGAGATAGGCAAATGCAAATCAGAGTTTATTGTCTAGAAAAAAATGATTCATAACTTAAAAGAAATTGTATACTTTTTACATATTTTTTTCAAGATTTATTTTATTTATTTGAAAGGCAGAGTTACAGAGAGAGATAGAGACAAAGAGAGCTCTTCCATCCACTGGTTCACTCCCCAGATGGCCACAACAGCTGCAGCTGAGTTGATCCAGAGCCAGGAGCTAGGAGCTTCTTCCAGGTCTCTTACATGGGTTCAGGGGCCCAAGCACTTGGGCCATCTTCTACTGCTTTCCCAGACCATAGCAGAGAGCTGGATCAGAAGAGGAGCAGCCAGGACTAGAACTGGTGCTCATATGGGATACCGGCACTACAGGCCAAGTGTCTTTAACCTGTTGCACAACAGCACCGGCCCAAGAAATTGTATACTTTTAAAAATGGGTTTTGGCCATCCTAACAAACCATTTAAAAAATTTTAACAAACCACTGACCATATAGTTATATAATGTTCCTCTTGGATGTTGACCTAGAGACAGGTTGTATCTCCCTGTGTATGAACCAATTCAGACTTGCCATTTTGCCTGCCGCCCTTAAAACTAATGGATGAAATCCATTCTCACTGGTTAGTTTTTTGTTCTGTTGCATCTGGCCTTG
Source organism: Oryctolagus cuniculus (assembly GCF_051225735.1). NCBI lineage: Eukaryota > Metazoa > Chordata > Mammalia > Lagomorpha > Leporidae > Oryctolagus > Oryctolagus cuniculus. The sequence continues at coordinate 121,772,340 of NC_142872.1, forward strand.
CGGTCATAGGAGACCCAGTCTGGGAATATGTGTTGTGTGTCACTCCAGGGTCCTTCAGTGACATCACTGCTTATCTATCTTTCCTGGATCTGGACATGGCATTGTAGTGCTTTCCTTTGCAGCTTTCCAGACATTCCCTATGAACTGATCAGCTGGGCATGCAGTAGACTGTGCATTTGCCCTCACAGATCTGGTTGAAACTCTTCATCTTTAAGATGAGGCTCTGCTCACCAGGAGAAGGAAGACTCAGCTGATCTACAAATGGTGACAGAGCTAGAAGAGTGAGCAAATATAAACACCATGTCCACAACAAAGTAGGCACATTAAATGTTAACTGCCATCTTTAAAACTCATTTCCTTAAAGTTTTTTTTTTTTTTTTTTTTTTTGCTTATTTTGTAGAATCAACTTTTGTTCACTCCTTTAATTTCTGATTTCTTTGGAAAAGGAGAGTGCTTACTTATAGAAAGGTAAAAGTCTGTGTTATGTACTGCTTTCTATGCCATTCCATTGAGAATTCTGTCTTTATTCTGTCCCAAGTCTCTCTGGAGCCCGTCAAGTGACCTAACTTGTATAAACTACTGGTGAATGTTCTCTGTGAATAAATTCAGTCTGTGGAAAAGTAAAATGTTCACTTCTAGCTTGAAAATCAATCGTCTAGAGGATTTCTTTACTCTTTAATAGGTCTGTGTGTCCAAATATGTTAACACTAGTGCATAAATCATTGTTCAGAAATTGCTTTTTCCATTATCTATTCTAAGAAATTGTTTTACAATCCTTGAAATTAATAAGAATTTCTTAAGGTATGAGACTTGAACACTTAACTTTGACTTAACCAACTGGCACATTAAAAGGCAAATGAAGGGTTCACGACTGGCACACTTTCCACAAAGCAAATATTGCTGAAGTACAAAGCTATAGCCCTTCCTCATTCTGCAGATAATTAAGGAAACACTCCAAAAAAAGTAAGGTGTTCAAAATCACAAAGTAGAAATGCAATACCTGTGTGTAAGATCTGAAGTCAAGAAGACCTGAAAATGTCTAAACTCGTCCTAAGCTGCTACATCATTCTGGCTAACCGGCTTAACTGGAGTGGTACAGATGGCTGCAAAAAATGGAAACTGAGTTTAAATTTGCTTGTTGATAAATATGTTTCATCACAACTTTGTACTGTATAATTTCAGAGGGGAGGGGATATATATCCTGTTGTTAGTAATTTCCCAAGACCTCCTGAAGTCACGTTATAGGTACATACTCTATCCTAAAATAGGAGTTCCTTTTGGACCTTTGCATAGGAACTATTTGACAACTGCCATGATTCAGGAGCAACATGGCAGTTGAAAAATAAAGCAGATAGATAACACTATAACAGATGGGGGTCAATTAATGCACTGAAGTGTAAATAAACATTTTGATTTTGCAGAGGGAGGGATCTAGCACTCTACACTTGCAATCCAGTGCCTGACACCTGATGCTCAATTAAATATATTAATATGTTTTTATTTTTAATTTTATTTAAAGTATACAAATTTCATGTATTTCATATATACAGGTTTAGGAACATAGTGATACTTCCTACCCTACCCTCCATCCTGTCCATTATCTCACTCTTACTCTTCCTCCTTTTCTTATTCCCTCTCTTAATTTTTACAATGATATACTGTCAGTTTACTTTATACTCAAAAGATTAACCCTACACTAAGTAAAGAGTTTGACAAATAGTAAGAAGAACAAAAACACTGTTCCTCAACAGTAGAGATAAGAGCTGTAAAGAATCATTGAATTTCAAAATGTCAATTTCACTCCTATACATTACATTTTGGTACTCTCTTTATGGAAATAATAGCTATAAAATACCTTTATCTATTTTTCAAGAATGCCAGTTATAATTATTTGGAACATCAAATATTTAGGTATAAACCAACCATCCAGTTTCACCTTAAATTTCACTTTTGTATTTATAGTTCTTATACAACTGTAGGTAAATTTTTCTCCCTCTGTAGTTGCTCTCAAGTTTTACTCTTTGCCTTTGGTATTCTGCAGTTGAATGTGTGTGTGTGTGTGTGTGTGTGTATGCTAAAGTTCAAATATGATTTTTTAAAACTATAGAACACTTCATGAATTTGCATGTCATCCCTGTGCAGGGGCCATGCTAATCTTTTCTGTATCATTCCAATTTTAGTATATGTGCTGCTGAAGCAAAAACCTGAATATTATTTAGTTCCCAAATTTGTGGCAGTGCCTAAATCCCAAAGTCACAGGTTGATGGTATTAAGATGGTAGAAACTTCAAGTCTTTAGGTCACTGGTGGTGTTCCCTTGGAAAGTGGTTCTTGTGAGAAGATTGTTATAAAAAACAACCCACTTTTGAACACTTTGTAACCTTTTTGAGAGTGTTTCCTTAAGTATCTACAGAGTGAGTAGGTTGACCCAGCCTCTCTCATTGCTTCCTGGATCACCACATGATCCTTTCTCTGCATGTGCTCCACCACTGATACCCTTTGTCTTTACCAGAGGTCACACCAATGAGGCTGCCCAATCTTGGACTTAAACTTCCAAAATGGTGAGCTAAATAAAGCTTTCATCTTTATAATTTTAGTTGCCTTGGATGTTTTCTATAATAATGAAAAGCTAATACAGTGATTGCGTGTGTTCTTTATTCATCCTACTTGGTATTCTCGGAGTTTCTTGATCTGTTTTTCAGCTCTCAATAATGTTAGAAAATGTTCTGCTATTATTTATTTTGTTTTGCTATTCTTCCATTCTCCTTCTATCATCTCACTTATGAATATGTTATACCATTTGACATTTCTCCACCATTTTTTGATTTCTATTCTATTTTGTTTTTTTTAATCTTTTTTTTAAACTTTTATTTAATGAATATAAATTTCCAAAGTACGACTTATGGATTACAATGGCTTCCCCCCATACCGTCCTTCCCACCCACAACCCTCCCCTTTCCCACTCCCTCTCCCCTTCCATTCACATCAAGATTCATTTTCGATTATCTTAATATACAGAAGATCAGCTTAGTATACATCAAGTATGGATTTCAACAGTTTGCTCCCACACAGAAACATAAAGTGAAAAATAATAGATGATTTTTTTTAAATGATGATGAAATCAGAGCAGACCTATTGTCATGTTTAATCCCAGTGAGAGTCAAGTTGGGAATTGATAATTTCTTTTTTTTTTTTTTTTTTACAGAGGATCAGTTTAGTATGCATTAACTAAGGATTTCAACAGTTTGCACCCCCATAGAAACACAAAGTGAAATATATTGTTTGAGTACTCGTTATAGCATTAAATCTCAATGTACAGCACATTAAGGACAGAGATCCTACATGAGGAGTAAGTGCACAGTGACTCCTGTTGTTGACTTTACCAATTGACACTCCTGTCTATGGCATCAGTAATCTCCCTATGCTCCAGTCATGAGTTTCCAAGGCTATGGAAGCCCTCTGAGTTCTCCGACTCTTATCTTGTTTAGACAAGGTCATAGTCAAAGTGGAGGTTCTCTCCTCCCTTCAGAGAAAAGTACCTCCTTCTTTGAAGACCTGTTCTTTCCACTGGGATCTCACTCGCAGAGATCTTTTGCCAGAGTGTCTTGGCTTTCCATGCCTGAAATACTCTCATGAGCTTTTCAGCCAGCTCCGAATGCCTTTAGGGCTGATTCTGAGGCCAGAGTGCTATTTAGGACATCTGCCATTCTATGAGTCTGCTGAGTATCTCACTTCCCATGTTTTTTTAATCTTTATTCCCTTGACTTTTCAGTTTGAGTTATTTCTATTTATTTATTTTCAAGTTTACTGATTCTTCCCTTAGCTGTATTGAGTATCTCATACTTCTATTCTTTCCTTTGATGTTTTCTTAGTTTTTCTCCATCTCTGCTAATATTACCAGTTGATCTGACATGTCCTACCTTTTCTGTAAAGTTTTTTAACATTTTAATCAGTTATTTTGATTTTTCTGTCTGATAATGCCAAAATCTGTGACATATCTGAGTCTGGTTTTGATGATAGCTTTGGGTCTTCAAACTGTGTTTTTGGTTTGTCTTATAATTTTTTGTTGATAGCTTCACATGTCATAAAAGGCAGTAGAAATTGAGATAAACAGAGCTTTAGTGTGAGGATTGATATCAATCCGATCTGAATTTGGCTGTGTTTGATGCTTGTTGTAGCTGTGGGTGCCAGAAGGTTCCAATCCCTCTAGTGGCCTCATTTCGTCTTCCCTTTGGCTTTGGGGTTTCCCTTTGTGCTGATCCTCAGTCAGAATCTGTCTCCTATAGCTCTCTCAGCTATAATCTATTGTCATTGCTCCTCTAGGCTTGTTAACGTGGTGGTGGTGGTGGTGGTGGTGGTGTGTGTGCTGGGGGAGTGCATTTTCTAATATTCTGATTAACTCTCAGTCTTTGGAGTGCAGAATGGGCCTGTATCCCATGGGTGTGGTCTTCATATGTGTTTCTGTCCCTACTCTTGAAATAGAGCGTTCTTTCTTCTGCTCCTAATCCCTTTCCTGGCTTCAGCGGAAGTTTTCCAGTCTTCCCAGGCTACATCTTTGATGACTTACTTCTGCATATTGTGGGTTTGTTTTCTTAGGTGAACTAGGATGGAGTGGCACAGAGTTCCCTAACCCCAGCTGGGATGGGATTTTACTGCTGCCCTCTGGTGATGTCCTTCCAGGACACTAAGCCTAGCAGAAAAGCATTTTAGTGAATTTCTCCATGGCCACTCTTTCCCTCTTTCCAGAACTGCAAGGATACTCTACCCTATGACAGTCTGGTGGGGTTCTTGGAAGAAAAGGCTGTTTATGTATGAAGCCCTCCAGAAACTTGCCACTTGATGCTATCTCCCATTTGCTGCTCCCCCCACCCCCACTAATTCATTAAAATTTCTAGTTTACTCCTCCCAAAACAACTGCTTCAGGTAAGCAAATGCTAGGGTCCTCTGTCTTTTGCAGGTCCCTCTTTCCCCAGATTTTGGGAGATAATTTGTGACTTTAGCTCTATGGTCCTAAAAAAGTCACAAGGTTGTTGTTTACCTACATTTATCCTGTTATAAGGATACTAACGACAACTTCCAAGCTCTTTCTATGTCTGAGCAGAAATTGTACTCCCTACACACCCTTGTTTTAATTCTATTGTTGATGTAATGTAAGTGATTGTATTAGGTAGAAGTGTAGCTGAAGCTAATGCAAAACCTAAAATAACAGTTGATTGGATGATATAGAAGTTTATATGTGTCTTAATAAAATGTTGTTCATGAATGGTCTTATATTCTTGGGGTCAGGGACTCAAGTGCCTTGTACTTTTTCCAAACTTAGTAATCAGAATCCATATGTCGATCCAAAGTACTGCTACCCTCCAGCTGTTATAGTTGCAAAACAGCAGGAATTAAGAAGAGGTAGAAGATACTCCTTTTAAGAACGCATCCTGTAAGAAGGTAACATTGCTCCTTTTATACCATTGGCTAGAACTTAATCACAGATATATTTATCTGCAAGGGACTTTGGGAATTATTCTTTATCCTTAATGACTCTGTGCCTAGTTTGAGACCAGGAAATTTCTTACTAAGTAAGAAGCGGAAATGGATATTGAAAGTATTAGTTTGAGTGTTTATGCATCTCTCTCTCTCTCTGTATGTGTATATGTTAACTCTGAAACAAACTTTCATCTTAGGTATATCTCTAATTTACTCTTTTAAAATTTGCCTTTTAAATATTTATTTACTTATTTGAAAGGCAGAGGGAAAGAGAGAGATAGAGACAGATCATCTACCAGCTAGTTCACTCCCCAGATGGCTGCAATGGTCAGGGCTTGGCCAGGTTGAAGCCAAGAGCCAGGAACTCTATCTGGATCTCCCACATGGGTGATAGTGACCCAACAACTTGGGCTATCTTCTGCTGCTTTCCCAGGCACTTGAGCAAGGTGCTGGATCAGAAGTGAAGTGGCCAGGACTTAAACCAGCACTCATATGCAATGTCAGCATCCCAGGCAGTGGCTTAAACTCCTGCACCATGATGCTAGCCCTCAAAATTACTTTTCTAAATGACCTTTTAGCCAAGTTGGTCTATGCATTTCTGCCTTTTTAGAACGTAGAGGCTGAGTTTTCATATTTGAAACATGTTATTTCTGATAAATATGTACAACAGTTTTTCATTAAACCTAAAATGTTACTCCCTGGGAAAATTGGCCCATTGGTTGTTTCTACACCAACATTTCTTAGATGCAGTTAGATCAAATGATCAATGGGAAGGGATTGAAGTCTTAATGTGTTCTTGTTTAAGAGCTAGATGTAAATAAGAAATAAAAGGCATGGTCCTTTTCCTCAAGGAAAAAATATAAATAAACAAAGCAATTGGATCTAGTAAATAGTATTTATCTACCTGTAGAGATGATAACTATCATAGTGTTTGTGAAAATAGTAAAATCAGTATAGGTAGGCTAGTTGGATAGTTGGTACTGTGCCCCAATCCTGAGTTACAAACAACCCATCAAGTTAGAATAAATATCCTACCAGATAGGATAAAACATGGCATTGCACCAGGCATAGACTGGTTTTATAAATCAAAAAGTAAAATATATTTGAAGGGTTTATTATGTGTACAACCCACAAAGGCCATCTATTATATCACATTTGATCTATATTCCAGGACTAATAAGGAGTTAACAGGTTCTCCCCAGATACATAGCAATTGATGGTATGTCAAAAAATAAAAAATAGTTATTAATTACAGTTGGCTTTCATTCAGAAAAGGGAAATATCAAGACAATCACTCACAGTAGGAAAATTACTATCTTAGCTTCCATTAAGTAACTCCCCTGCTCCAATGCTTACAGTTGGGGTATGGGCTTCCTGCCTTAGTGGCCTCCACTGGCTTGAGTAACTTTGTTATTTCTAACATCTCTAACTAATCATAGTTGTAGACATGACAGGTCCAAGCTGGAAAGCTGTTTCTTGAAAATGAAATGTCTAATGGCAAAAACTATTGGCCTTGCCAATGAAAAAAGCAAAGGCATCTGCACTTCTCAACCAGAAGGGGCTGTTTCTTGGTTTTTCGGTTCCTTTGTAGTTTCAGGCCACATTTAGATGAATCTGTTTTGCTAAAATACTGGATTTTCCAGTGAAATCAGTTAGGTATTAGCTGTTTGTCAGGCATAACAGAATCACGACATGCTTAAAGCTGCAGTACATTTAGTGAAACAATAATGCCTGTTTTCTTCATTTCCTTAAATTCGGAGAGAAACAAACTGCCAGCCTGGTTATTTGGGTACAATTTTGGAGTATTACTTCTTGGTTGTTTCCATAGGGAGGTTCAATGCATTTCAGGAGAAGAGGCAGTGCAATATCTCAGTGGGAGCAGACAAATGGCAGGGCAGAGAACACACCCAGGAGCAACTGAGGACCACATATGTAAAGAGCAATGTGATTCCAGGGTTTTTGAAAAAGAGAGAATTTGAACTATTCTTTTTGAATTCAGAGTAGGAAATAGACAAGTCTATTAAAAGCACTATGAATAACAATAATAAAAGCAATTGCCTGGTTTTTCATTTGAGGGAAAAAATGATAGGAAGAGAAACATAAAAAAAAAAATAGCAAGAAAGAGCCATTAATATAGATCCTAAGAGCACTACCATGGAGCATTTGCCCGTGGATTCAACTTCTTAAGAACTTTTTTTTTTAATGGCTTTTGAAAGGCAAAAAGATGCCCAGAAACAGAGACAGACAGACAAAAGGAGACCTTCCATCTGCTAATTTATTCTCCAAATGCCTGCAACAGCCAGGGCCAGGGCAGGCTGACCAATCTGGGTCTTCTGCATGGGTGGCATATACTCACTTGAACACTCCCTTGCTACTTTCTAGGGTGTGCCCTAACAGGAGGCTGAAATTGAAAGCTAAGCTGGGACTTGAACCCATGTGTTCTGATACAGAATGAGGAAGGCCTTAGTGGCATCTTAACCACTGTGCCAAATGCCTGCCCCAAAATGTGTCTTTTAAAAATATTTATTGATGTGAATGTGTTGAACAGAGATGATAAAATATTTGTAATGACTAAAGACAAATTTCACTTAGTAAAAAAAATATTTATTGTGAGGGCTGGTGCTGTGGCACAGTGGGTAAAGCTGCCACCTGCACTGCCGGCATCCCATATGTGCTCCAGTTCGAGTCCTGGCTGCTCCACTTCCTGTCCAGCTCCCTGCTAATGCTCCTGGGAAAGCAATAGAAGATGGACCAAGTATTTGGGCCCCTGCGCCCACATGGGAGACTTGGAGGAAGCTCCTGGCTCCTGGCTTCAGATTGGCCCAGCTCCAGTTGTTGTGGCCATTTGGGGAGCAAACCAATGGATGGAAGATGTCTTTCTCTTTCTCTCTCTCTTTTTCTCTCTCTCTACCTCTCTGTAACTCTGCCTTTCAAATAAATAAATCTTAAAAAAGAAAAAAAATTGTTTATTGCTAAAGACTCACAATTTCATGTGATTTTTGTTGCAATTGTTCTAATGGTAGCAATACTATTATATTTTTACATTCACCTCTATTTTGAGCTATCAGAAATCCCTCATGCCAGACTGAAGTTTTTAATTCATTCTATTTTACACAGTACATCAAGGAATGCAAATCATACATAGGAGTTACTGTAAATGCATTCATTCTGGCATAGCAATGTCTTTGTCCTTCATGTATACCAAACATGTTGAAGAGATTAGAAAATGAACAAAACTAAGTAAATGATAATAATGATTTAGAGACAGTGGGCCTTAAAGTTATTGTAATATAATGTCATCATTTTATAGATGAAAATATCAGATTCCAAACAACTGAAATGACTTGTTCAAGGGCCCTAACAGTCAGTGGTGGCCTGGATCAAACAGTAGATTCTGTGTCTAGTCTTCTGCCTCTGCTTATATGAAAAACTCTAATGCACCTGTACCCCCATGGATCTTTCCATTCCACATTCTACTCAGAAAGGCTTCTTTTAATAACTGAGCCAAGTGCCTGGTAAATGACAAAATTAGACTTGTTTTCTTTAAAACCTCTGCCTTATATACTTCACTGACATTTGCATGCAGATTCTCTTCAAATGGCTGGTAATAACTGGATTTCTCCTCCTTGATTCCCATGCCAAAATAAGAGTAGAAATTTTATTTTCACTAGGGCCTTTCAAATTCTAAAGAATAGGATGAGAAAAATGGATGCATCACTGGAATGAAAATGCCAGTTTCTTCTTTCCCTCTTCTCTGGGAACTGTAAGGATAGCTTGTGTTTGGGCCACTACCAGAATAAATGAGGAGTGATTGTCAAATAGCTGAAGCTCACAAGTCAACCTCTGGCATTAACTGCAGCCAAATAATTTTTTATCTCATTGCAAATAGTCTCCCATTGGAACACTCAGAACACATAATCAAAAATACGATGAGTTAATTTCCAGTGAGTTGAAAAATTTATTTCCAAATTTGATACTGAACATTTGTTGGACATCTAGCAAAACATTTTAGCACAATATGATTTAGTTTCCTCATCAGTAAAATGGATATGCCCTGTTGCCTTATTTGGATATTGGAACAATTAATGATAAATTCACTTCTTTGAACATCTGCGTCTGTATTAGAGTTGCAGGCTAAATACTATAACCAAGTGAAGTGTAAGCCACTTTTTAGCACATTATATTATAATTCCATGGGAGCCATTAAATACAGCCATTGTGGAAGACGGTATGGAGATACCTCAGAAATCTGAGACTAGATGCATCATATGACCCAGAGATACCACTTCTGGGAATTCACCCAAAAGAAATGAAATCAGCATATGAAAGAGTTACCTGCACCCCTATGTTTATTAGAGCTCAATTCACAAAAGGTAAGATAGGGAATCAACCCAGACATCCATCAACTGATGACTGGATAAACAAAATGTGATATATCTAGATAGATAGATAGATAGATAGATGATTGATAGATAATGGAATACTACTCAGTCATAAGACAGAATGAAATTCTGTTTTTTACAACAAAATGAATGCAACTGGAAATTATTATATTTAATGAAATAAGCCAATCCCCAAAAGACAAATACCATATGTTTTCCCTGATCTGTGGTAACTAATAGAGTATAAAAAAATGTAATGTGTATGATCAAAGTCGACATCTTGAGATTTGTTGATTGTTTATAGCCCTGGTCTCTGCTGTTGAAGAACAGTGTTATTTTCTGTTTACTATTTCTTGAATTCCTTACTTAGTGTAGAGCTAATCTTATGATTATTTTTTTATTTATTTTTTATTTAGTAAATATAAATTTTCAAAGTACAGCTTATGGATTACAATGGCTCCCCCCCCCCCATAATTTCCCTCCCACTCACACCCCTCCCATCTCCCGCTCCCTCTCACATTCCATTCACATCAAGATTCATTTTCAATTATCTTAATATACAGAAGATCAATTCAGTATATATTAAGTAAAGATTTCATCAGTTTGCACCCACACAGAAACACAAATTGTAAAATACTGTTTCAGTACTACTTATAGTGTTACTTCACATTGGACAACACATTAAGGACAGGTCCCACATGAGAAGTAAGTACACAGTGACTCCTGTTGTTAACTTAACAATTTGACACTCTTGTTTATGGCGTCAGTAATCTCCCTAGGCTCTAGTCATGAGCTGCCAAGGCTATGCAAGTCTTTTGAGTTCGCCGACTTCCGACAGGGTCATAGTCAAAGTGGAAGTTCTCTCCTCCCTTCAGAGAAAGGTACCTCCTTCTTTGATGGCCCCGTTCTTTCCACTGGGATCTCACTCGCAGAGATCTTCCATTTAGGTCTTCCTTTACTTTTTTTTTTTTGACAGAGTGTCTTGGCTTTCCATGATTATAAAATAAACTGAAAGTAGATCATTGTAAAAATTAAAGAAAGGGAGGCAGAGGAAGGTAAGGGTGGGAAGAATCACTATGCTCCTAAATTTGTATATATGATATACATGAAATTTGTTCACCTAAAAGCTAAATAAATCAATTAATGAAAAAAAGTATGATGATGCTCTCCCTGAATTGTATGATATGTTGTCACCTTTGTAAAAATAGATATAACATTAGAACATAAATTTGAAAATGTCCTTGGTTGGCACTGTGGCTCACTTGGCTAATCCTCCGCCTGTGGTGCCGGCACCCAGAGTTCTAGTCCCGGTTGGGGAGCCAGTTCTGTCCTGCTTGCTCCTCTTCCAGTCCAGCTCTCTGCTGTGGCCCAGGAAGGCAGTGGAGGATGGCCCAAGTGCTTGGGCCCTGCACCCGCATGGGAGACCAGGAGGAAGTACCTGGTTCCTGGCTTTGGATCGGCGCAGCTTGCTGGCTGCAATGCACCAGCTGCAGCAGCCGTTGAGGGGTGAACCAACGGAAAAGGAAGACCTTTCTCTCTCTCTCTCTCTCACTGTCCACTCCGCCTGTCAAAAAAAAAAAAAAGAAAGAAAGAAAGAAAAAGAAAAAAGAAAATGTCTTAATACATAGTCCATATTCATAAAGTCTTAAATACTTGGAGATGAAATGTTGAAAATAATATTACAGGTCTAGGAGAATTTACCAAAAAATAGTCCCTTCTCTTTAAATCTGTTAAATTATCTAATAAGAATTCTTTAGATTATTCATAAATCTTGGAAAGTAACAGAAACAGTTAAAATACCATATGAAATCACCTTAAGTTAGTACTAAACATTGTGAAGTGTATTTGAAAGAGTAATGTGCAATATAATTGGCAGGGCATTGAGCATCATAGTCAGACAGCCCTTGTTCTCCATTTTTATTGCTTTGTTTTCTTTTTACAAACAGAAGTTAGAATGGAAAGAGAAACCTATATAATATTTTCAATTTGTAGAACCATCAGGGCATGAAAAATGAAAACCCTAATTCCTAATTGTGAGCAATCCAAAAGGTTTGACAGGGGCTGTGTCTGTCTAGTTCTCAATAAAAGAAACCAATTTGCTAGTGAAGAGATATGTCTACTGCATATTTTAGACCTCTGGAACTTTGCATTGTTTACTTAAATTTGCATGGGCAACTCTTCTAATCCAAAGAAATTTAGATGTAGCAAGTGTGAAGTTAATCCAATCAACTTTTGTTGACTGAATAAGTCATTCAGTTCCCAAAGTGATTATCTGATAAGATCCTGTGGCTTTGTTGATAAATTCATCTAGATATGAATGTGAAACTCAGCAAAATGTGATTAAGTTATATTAACCTTTTTTGGGCATCTGTATGTTATTAGGTGCATACATACTGTAGACAACTTGTTTTTATTTGTTTACCTTATGAGGACTAAAACATCTGGTATACCTATTTAAAAGAAAAAGTTACATTTGATTGCATATACTTGATATTGTGTAAAGTCATGTTTTCCACACTTGGATAGCAAAAGTCCCAGATAAGATTAGTCTAGAAAGGAAAGGCTGAAACTATTTATCTTGCAATACTAAAATAAAAAGACAGTTCTTCACATTTATATTCTGTACTTAATCTGGAATGAATAAAAACTTATCAATCTTCCTATTGTACAGTGTTCTCAGTAGGCATTCAATAACTTATGCTTAACTTCCATTTTTTCCTGAATTCATTATTCTCTTTCTATTCATCTGTCCTACATTATTTGAAACATCTTCACTTGCCATGTTGAAAAAATTGCACTTGTGTACTTCTGAAGGACGGATTTTAATTTCTTGAGTTAAAAGACTATAAACAAATAGGAAGAGACATAGTTTCCTAATTGTTTTAAAATTTACAAGTCTACTTGTCAACAATAGAAATACTATTTCATGTTATGAAAGTCGATACTATTTCATCTCCTTATTCCTACTCCTCTCTACTTTTAAATTTCATTATTACCCCACCTACTTTTCAACTGTACTACTTTTGGCATGGTGTTTATTAAAGTTAAAGTCTTGCTGATTCAGTTACCCATTAATGGATATTTCCTTAGTCATCCAAAGATCATAAAAGCTTTGACATGACCAGTTCTAGGGATTCCATCAAAATTTAGCCAAGACTTCACTCAGTTGAAGGTTGCATGTGCTCATGGATGTAATAGTGTCATTGGTTCATTTAATTAATCTTTATTGATTGCGTATTAGGTACCTTACACAGTTCTAAGACCAGGATGATTCTCTTTTATCTCTACTGGCTTCAAATCTTAAAAATATGGCTGATTTCCTCCTTAGTTCTGCTTTTTCTCTTTCTCTCATGAGATGTGGCCCCTCTAAGTCTCCTGACTGGACCTTATCATACTATTCTCCATTGCCATCCATAGTTAGTTGTAGCTAATTGAGAAGAACTGGATAAAAGGGTACTAACTGAACAATTTATGTACTGGTTTCTTGGGAACATTGGAAGTTCTAATAATAGATAAATCTATGTAATGGTAAGACATACATATACACACAAGAAGGGGCTTATAAAAAAAGTTTGCATAATCTTTCAATTCCATCGTTCCATGAACTTTTAGAAGCCACCTTGGGTGTGGGTGTGGGTGTGGGTGTGGTGTGGGTGTGGGTGTGTGGAAGTGGGTGGTATAATGCCAGGTCCTGGCTGCAAACTGAGGGAAGAAAATTTTCTGCAGGCTCTTCTCACCTCTGCAGCACACACCCTTTAGACCTTTGTTTCTAGAAGGTTGGCCCACTTATCTCATCCAAAAGGGTGATACAGGAGTTTCTCCACAGTTTGTGATAGGATTCACTTCACTTTTGAGAAGGTATCATTTGGAAGGAGATAGATTCCATTTCACCAGAGAACATTCTCATCAACCCTTGACCAGTAGCCCTGCCACTGCCTGCGGGCATTTGCAGCCTGTTTACTTCAGAGGCTCACAGCAAGAATTCCTATTTATAGCAAAATTCTCCATTGCATAAGCCTTTCTTCCTACCACTTCCTGTGGCAAAATACTGTTGGATTGCAGGACAAAGAATAATGGGAGAAACAAAGATAAGATTGTAAAAATTTAGAGTCTTTGCAAAGAAAATACCTCTTGAGAGCAGAGAGGAGGAAATCGGCCCATTTTTGTAGAGGCTCCTGACCCATAAGGGAAGGACACGTTGCCCTGACTGGGCAGGGTCAGTGCCAGTTGTATCCTCAGGCACCTTGCAGCCCAGGCCTCCCGAGGCTGCAGGTGGAAGCCTGTGGCGGGGACGCGACTCAGAAGTGGCAGCCAAAATTCCATGAATCTGTTCTCTCTGGCAGGTGGTCGAGGTATTGAAAGGGTTGGGCCTTGACAGCAGCAGAACCTGGGCCAAAACCTGAGGGAGGCTTAGCATGGAAAAGCTGACACTTGGCCTGGAAATCAAATTCCAGGCACATGTGGCAATGTGGTTGCTGTTTTACAAGAATGCTCAGGAAAAAGTCTCAGAAGCTGCCAGGCCTGGGTCATCTGCATCCTGCCCCGGCTCTGCTAAGGGTCACACGCAGGGGAGTGCTGGGCTTCTCTCCTTGAAACTGCTAGTGCACGTGGCTGAGGGGATCCGCCGCCCTTGCCCTGCTGCTGTCCACTCCCACCCCCAAAAGTGCTAGTCCTTTAGTGCAGGGGTTCATTTTGTGCCATGGACTCCCTTTTATAATTGGTAAAGTCTTTCGGCTTCTCAAAATAATGTGTTCAAGTATAGAACATGAAATATATAGGATTTCAAAGGAAAAAATTTGTTGTTGAAATTGAGTTATCAAAATATTTTAAAATTTATGGCAGATTGCAACACAGAAAACTAATAAGTGGCTGGCATTATAGTGTAGTAGGAAAAACTACCTCCTGCAACTCCATCATCCCATATGGTCTCTGGTTTGTGTCCTGGCTACTCAACTTCTGATCCAGCTCAGTGCTAACGGGCTGGGAAGATCAGCAGAAGATGGCCCAAGTGCTTGGGGCCCTGCCATTCACATGACATGGGAGACGTGGGTGAAGCTCCTGGCTCCTGGCTTCTGCCTGCCTGGACAAGCCTTGACCATTGCAGCCATCTGGAGAGTGAACCAGCAGATTGAAGACCTCTCTCTCTCTCTCTCTCTCTTTCTCTCTCTCTCTCTCTCTAAGTATGACTTTCAAATAAATAAATCTTAAAAAAATAAAAACATATGTATATATTCATTAAATAACAAGAGTTCATGACAGACCTAATAAATGATATCAAAGGAGTGGTGTGTGTGATAACAAGATGTTTGAAATGACTGAAATGTGATATGAAAATATGGAATATCTGTTAGTGGCCAGAGACACAGGTATTTTTTTTTTTTTTTGACAGGCAGAGTGGACAGTGAGAGAGAGAGAAAGAGAAAGGTCTTCCTTTTCCGTTGGTTCACCCCACAATGGCCACTGCAGCTGATGCATTGCAGCCGGTGCGCTGCACCGATCCGAAGCCAGGAGCCAGGTGCTTCTCCTGGTCTCCCATGCGGGTGCAGGGCCCAAGGACTTGGGCCATCCTCCACTGCACTCCCGGGCCACAGCAGAGAGCTGGACTGGAAGAGGAGCAACCGGGACAGAATCCAGTGCCCCGACCTGGACTAGAAACCGGAGTGTCGGCGCCACAGATTGAGGATTAGCCTATTGAGCCGCAGCGCCGGCCTCACAGGTATTTCTAATACCACTTATGTTTGGTGACTATGACCACAATTAAAGCACTTGCTAAATTTCAGTTAGAGGTTAGGAAAAATTCAAGAGGTGACATTTTTCCCCTTTAAACTCAAGCATCCCCAGGCATAGGACCTCTGTTCTAGCAATGGCCTTCAGTATCCTGCCATAGCAATCAAGCCCGGTGCCTTGACTTCTAGAACATCAGGTAATCTGGAATGTCTGCCCCACCCTGGGACTGTTTTTTGGCAAAGACAGAGATACAGGTTGAGGAATCTTCAGGCTCTTCCAGGTCCTGAAATCTTTGCCAGCATTTTCTCATGTAGTTCAGTCTTGACAACATCAAAGCAGAGAGGATCACCTCTTTACATAGGGGAGGAAACGGAGCCTCAGAGGACTCAGGTCGCTGGGCCAAGGCTGCAGTTAGTGAGCATCAGAGTCAGGGTTTGAACCCAGAGCCCTCCCTGCTCAGCCATGTTTCCTTACTGCCTGGGGGGAATGAGTCACTGGCCCAAAGTCAGGCGTTATGTGCAACTTATCTGACACTCGCATTTATGCTGACACAGTAAGGGTTACTTAAGCCCACAAATTCTGTACACTGACTTCTTGAGTTCCAATCTCACCTCTGTCACTTTATTTATTTACAGAGAAAGACAAAAACAAAGATATCTCTTATCTATTTGTTTACTCTTCAAATGCCTACAGCAGCCAGGGCTGGACCTGGCCGAAACCAGGAACCAAGAATTCAAATCCAGGTAACCTGCTGACTGGCAAGGCCCCAACTTCTGAAGTCACTGCCTCCCCAGATGTACTTTAGCAAGATAACTAGAACGGGAAGCAGAGCTGGGACTTAGCTGAGGGGCATCTTAAGTGCTGCTCCAAGCACCTGCTATAATATCACTTACCTTCTGACTTCAGGCAGGTGACTTAACTCCTGTGTCTTGGTTTACTACCATGTTGTTGTAAAGGCTGCATGAGTTAATTCAGTCAATGTCAGCTCTTTTTATTTGCAAAGGTCTCATGGAAAGAGACTACCCCCTTACCTCCTTACTTCACAGCCTTGTGTTTCTTTATACTCTTTTGTCTTTAATCTTCTCCCCATCAGTCCTCTGTTTTATCATAAAGCCAGATTATTCTTTCAAAAGGGAAAATCTAATTCTGTTATTTCCCTGAGTAAAATGGTTTAAGAGATCCCCATTGCCTACAGGAAGAAGTCTAAACTCAGGGCAGTTGTTTAAAATGCCCTGTCTTGCCCCTAGTTTTTCTACTCACTTCATTTATCTTTAGTATTCTAAACATACTGAATTATTTGAATTTTCTGCTTTTCTCCTGCTCTCTGTGGCAAATACAATGGAATTTAATAGGCATTCTCCCCATTCTTCCTTGCTGGAAAACCCTAAATGTATTTTTTGGCTCACTAGCAGGTATATCTTTGATAAAGCTAAACCTTTTTTTTTTTTTTGCATAAGTTCTTGAGGATAAGTCTTAATTGTGGTAAACTCAAAATCTTTCCAAAATGGTAGATTTAGGAATGTCATTGATATTAATCATGTTACATGGGAAATTTTTATCCTGATAAGTAGTGTCACATTGACTGAGAGAAAGTTTGTTAGTGGCCCTTAGGATCCAAGATAGAAATGATTTCTATTGTGAGTCCTGTAGTTTGATGTGTAGAGATATGATGCCTGGAGTGCCTATGGCCAACTTTTGATCATGACTGGAATTATTAACTATGGAGGATAGCAGAATAGAGAAATAAAATAATATGGACCCTTGATGATTTTATGAAAACATAACTACTCTAACATTCCTGAAGACATCTTGGTATTTGAGATAATAATGACTGTTGTATGAGGTATAATTATTTGCTTTTGTTTCTTGCTTCTTAAAACCTGATGTCTTCTTCTTGTCTTGTCCTCTGCATTGCTTTTTCTTTGCATAGATCACTCTTTACCTGCTCCATGTATTCTTTACCTGATAAATTCCTACCTAGAAGGTACAGCTATTCAGTCAGATAAAATCCAAATTTACCTGAAAGGTTTCATACAGCTATGGTTTTCCTGGTTAAAAGAAAATACAGTTAACTCTCCTGTGCCTTCCTTCTACTTTAATCTTGTCTTGAGTGTGAAAATATTATTTGGAGTTACAGGTATTTGATAAACTTGAGAGGATGCATTAAGTAAAGGCCAAGAGAATTTTAAAGACATCAACGTTGACAACACTGAACTGCTGAAATTTCAATATCAGTTAGTGCCTAACTTTAGGGTTCATCAAGTGAGCAGTTAAAAACCGGTTTCACTAAGCTACCATAAGAGCTTTTCTATTACCCATAGCCAAAAGTATTTCTTGTTGACACAGAGATACTCAGTAAGTATTTATTGAGCACTGCATTAAATTCATCAATGTTGATCACTAATGAAGAATGGTCTCTCAAAAGACTTCTACCTTCAGTAAGATAAAGTATGCTGTGGGAGGTACATTCTCCCATTGTGACTAATGAAAAGAATTAGATGTTAACTTACAAACATGCTTTTTTTAAAGATTTTTATTTTATTTATTTGAAAGTCAGAGTTACAAGAGAGGTAGAGACAGAGAGATAGGTTCACTCCCCAGTTGGCCACAGCGGCCAGAGCTGTGTGGATCTGAAGCCAGGAGCCCGGAGCTTCTTCTAGGTCTCCCACATGGGTGCAGGGGCCCAAGGACTTGGGCCATCTTCCACTGCTATCCCATGCCATAGCAGAGAGCTGGATTGGAAGAGGAGCAGCCGGGACTAGAACTGGCGCCCGTATGTGACACTGGTGCTTTAGGTCAGGCTTTAACCTGCTGCGCTACAGCACTGGCCCCCAAATATTATGTTTTAAAGACATAATGGAGCTGTGAAAACTACGAAGAATACATGAACTAGAACTGCAGAGAGTAGAGGACTGCTCAGAGTGGAGGTGATGATCATAAACCTTTTTATCTGAAATTAGGCACTCACTGAATGACTTTAGTAACAGATTGACCACAGCAGATGAAATGGATTAGAGACCTAAAAGTTAGATTAACAAAAAGTAAATGCAAACTGAAGCACAAGGAGAAAGGATAATGGGACAAAATATTACTCAGGAGACAATTGGGAAATACTCAAATATGTGTATACATGATGTTCCAGAATGAGAGGAGACAAAGAATGTTGAATGTGATGACTAAGCATTTTCCAAAATTGAAGAAAAATATTAGCCCCCAGACTAAAGAAGTTCTGGAAATCTCAAGCAGTATTAACACATAGAAAACTGCATATAGGCACATAGTTATCAAATTTATATAATTAAGTGTATAAAGAAAATTTCAGAATTGAGAAAAAAAGGAAAAACAAATTAAATTAAATGAAACAGAAATGACTTACATCTGATTTCTCAAAGGAAACGATGGAAGCCAGAAAAAAAAAAAAATGGAGTAATCTTTTCAAAGGGCCAAATGGGAAGACAAGTAGAAATATTTTTCAAAGGTGAAGGCAAAATGAAAATATTTTCATAAAAATAACAATCAAGGCTATTAATCACAAGTAGGTCTTCCTTACAGGAAATACTCAAGGGACTTCCTCAGGCAAAAGAAAATTACTCTAGATGAGCAAATGGAAGGGCAGGAGTAGAAAAAAAAGGAGTACCAGAAAGGGTATACATGTGGGTAAATAGGTAAATAGGTAAATATGTGTATATATATTATATAGTATTAATAATATACACATTATATATTAATATATATTAACATACACATATACATATTTGTATATAATATATGTATAAAATATGTGTATACAAGTAAATAATGGTTATAGGAAACTCTTTTAAAAATATTTATTCATTTATTTGAAAGAGTTGCAAAGAGAGGAGAGACAGAGAGAGATCTTCCATCATTTGGTTCATTCCTCCAGATTTCTGCAAAGGCCAGGTTTGAACCAGGTTGAAGCTAGGAGCCAGGAGCTTCATCCAAGTCTCTCATGTGAGTGCAGGGGCCCAACCACTTGGGCCTGCTTCTTCTGCTTTTCCCAGACCATTAGCAGAGAGTTGGATCAGTAATTGAGTAGCTGGGAGGTGAACTGGCACCCATATGGAATACTGACATTGCATGTTGCTGTTTCACCTTGTATGACACAACACTGGCCCCAGGAAATTTTTAATGATGCCTTTTGAAGTTTCAAATATGTGTACAACTAAGTGTATGACAAAAATAATGAAAAAGGAGGGAAAGGAATAAACTGAGTTTAAAAAGTCTAAGAGTATCCAGGAAGTGGTAAAGGTAGAAATTTATTTTAGACTCTAAAATGTCAGGCCATAAACTTCAGAATAACCACTAAAAGAAAGCAAGAATATGTATAACTAATAAATTAGAGAAGGAGATAAGAAAAAAGTAAAAAAAAATACAACATAAGACCTAAATGAAAAAAACCTAGTAAGATGGTATATAGAAGCTCTGCTATATCTATGATTACTTTAAATATAAGTGGGCTAACTTACTACATGAGTATCTATAATTATATAAGTGGACCAATACTGCAATATATTAAATATAAATGGGTTATAATTACTCTTCTATTATATAGATGAGTACACTGAATGTCAGAGGGCTCAGGAAGCTTAGCCCAGTTTGTAGCTGATGAACATCAGAACCAGGATTTGAACCTAGAGAGCTACTCAACCACACTTCCTCCAGAAATTTCTCTCTTCTTGTTGGGTGAATTTGTCACTGGACTAAATTTGGATAATATTGAAGACTTATCAGAGACTCACTTCTAGGCTAACATAGTAAGGGTTATAGTAAAGTGGTTAAACTTACAGACTTTTGGGACAGAACCTTGAGTTCCAATCACAAATCTGCCACATACTTTTAACCTGATGATTTAATTTCCAAAATGCGAAATTATTCCTTAAGAATAATTCTTAATTTAAAAAAAATAATGTTTTTATTCCTCTTAATGGCCACATTATATTCTTTATGGGTCAGGTGAGCAGGGGTCAGATGAGCAGAATATAACGGAACATTGAAGTCAATGAAGCAAAACATTGGCAAACTGAAAAACATCTGGAGGAGGGCAAGTAGGAAGATAAAGTAAGTAGGAGGCATGCAGTATGTGAAACATTTGAAAGGAATGAGGGGTTTTGGACTGCAAAATAATGGACTAGAGTAAGGATGCTAGTATCATTAATGCTTTTAATTCCATCACATGTCTGGTAGATCTGTTTTATTTTAAGGATTTTGAAGGCACAACATGAAAAAAAATGGTAGTCTACCATAGGGAGGAAATTTCCTTTGAATGCTTATTTATCAATTCATGAAAAAAGTGATGTTATTCATTCACTTATTTAACAAAATTTTTGAATGCTGAATAAATTATATAGTGTTTGCTATCAAGGATCTCATAACTTAGTGTGGAAGATAAGTATAAACAATTATATAACAAGGTAAAGACTCAAAAATTAGATCACAAGGGGGTGTTGGGCTCACAGGAAAAAGGGGGAATGAGTGAGAAATAGCAAGAGAGATGATTGAAGAAGCGGAACTCAAGAATCTTCTCACCACTGGCCTGCTTTCCATCTTATACTGTCATGGAAATGAACAGTACTACCATCCCCTCAGTTACTCCAGTTGCTAGCCTGAGTGTCCAGCACGACCTCACCTCAATCCAAACTTGTCCAAAGCCTCTCGTTCTATTGATCTTTGGACACAAAGTACTTCTCAAATGTTCTGTGCAGAGTTTAGATGCCCATGTCACTTCCCTGAATAGTGTCATCACATCCTGCTATTCTCCCTCATCCATCTCTGGCCTCCTCAAATCTGACCTCACACATCCCTTGGGGTTACTTTTCTAGAACAAAAATCAAGTCATATAAATATCTGGCTTTAAGTCTTTTGTAAGCTCTTGGAATTTAGGAAACACTGTACTTTATGGCATAGGATGTGAGATCTTTCCCTCTTTGGTTCCCACCCATCCAGCCAGCTCATCACAGCCCAATTCTCATCTGTACGAGCTACACATCACAGCAGTCACTGACCCACTGTAGTGACTCTGTCAGTCCACACTCCTTCACACATCCACATCTGTATTCATCATGTTCTCTTTATCTGAAATACCCCTCCTTAGCTCATCCCTCCAAGAATACCACTCATTCTCATTGGCGTTGATTCTATAAATCCTCTCTGACCCCCACACTTAGAAGATGGACAGCTTCTTTTGTATATCCATTTTATTTCTGCAGATTTCTGGTTTTGCCTCTCTTGCCAACTTGTGAGCTCTTGAGGAGTATGAACAAGTTTGTATAACAGTGGTTCAGAATGTAGACTCTGGAGTCAGGGAGACTGAGTTTGAATTCTGGCTACATTTCTGCTATCTTGGTTTCTTCACCTCTTTGATCCTCAGTTTTTTTTTTTTTATATAATGGAGATATTAATACCTTCCTCATGGGGTTCTTATAAAGAAATAAAACTACCTGTAAGTTGCTTATAATAGAGCCTGGCACATAGTAATTCCTTAGTAAATGTGATAATTTATATAGTCATTATTTATTATTATTACTATTATGTCTACCTGGAAGTACATAACTCAGAAGATGGAATGTAGTAGATCCTCAATAAATTTTCAACAAATTTTTCCAACCCTACACATTAATAAAAAAACCTTTATGTTGGAATTTTACATGCACTGTGCCTGTATCCACCGACCCACACATATACACACAATCCTGGGAACCAGAATTTATGAAATTTTACCTATCAGAGTTGTATCACAGTGATCTATTTTTGGTCCTCAAAGGGAAAATTTGTTCTTGTAACCCAGTCTGTTAGTTCTACATTCTTCCTATTGCAACATTTAAGAGTAATTCAGTGCTTTAAACTAAAGATATAGTTATAAAACTACCTCAGTGACATTTATCCACAAAGTTACATCAGGTAGGAGAAAAGCTAGGGATGGAAGTCTTAAGCCATGGGTAGCAATTTCACTGCTGTTTAGGAGTAAGTTTTCAAATGAATTGTTACAAATAATTTATGCTCCAATGAAGAAAATAAAACCTCCTTCAAGCAAAAAGTATTTAGTAGTAGCTTTTATGACATTAAAATTTGGTACAAAGTTATATAATGCAGTCTTTTTTTAAATGCTATTCTTTGCCTTTCTTTGTCACCTCATTACATCAAGACTATATAAGCCTAATTAACCCATAAGCTTTATGTTTTTATTCCTATATTTTGAAAAATTTTGTTCAAGATTCAGAGTACTTTATATGTCTAAGGAGGCTTTTATAACACGATGGCCAAATTATTTGAAAAATGTATCCCTGTGGTGATGTCATTTTCAAGGGAAAACATACTTGGGATATGAAGTATTCCCATCAGGAATCTCTGAGATCTTACATCTGTACTCTTAACCCCAAGAGGTTATCAAATGATAGTAGTTGATTGTAAAAGGGATGACTTCTAATGGGGTGTTGGCAGGCAGGCTGGCCAACAGTCAGAGGTCATTGCACAAATATTTATAGAGGAAGTGAAGGCTTCATTTTTGCTTTCACTATCAGACAGCTTTCCCAAAATTGCAAAGAAAGACTAATGCTCAGGATTAAGATACCTTTGTATATGAGAAATTTCAGAAATCAATAGCCTTGTTGGCAGAATCTTACATTGTGTCAAATGCCAGCCCATAATTATAGAACATGAGCTGTCTAAAGATTTACCATAATAAATAAGAAAATATTCTAAATAAACAAGCAGAGCTAGAACAAGCAGTTTGAAGAAAAATGCAACATCTTCACAAATAGAACATAAAGAAGACGTTTAAAATGTGTAGACATGAATTACACAGTTGCATGGACATATTTATTCATTGATGATTTCAAGATGGTTGCCAATGTCAGACTCAGTGGACTACTTTGTTTATTCTTTTTAGGAAAGAGATCTATTATGGCAAGGTCACTGGTCTACTATTCATTCACAGGGCAAGATATGCATGATCATTTGTATAGTTACATGACAAAAGTGGAAAAGTAAAAGCAGGTATTTGGTTTCAGGAGGTGCTTCAGGTGGCTCATTTGTGAGGTGACATGGTGGATAGAAGTAGGCTTTAAAGCAATAAAGACATAAATCAAAAGCCTTTCTCTGTTCCTTGTCAGCTTTGCCTCATATCTCTATATTCCATTTTCTTCTTCTGTGAAATGGGGACAATCCACAGGGTCATTGTGAGGATTAAATGAGATCATGACAATTAAAACATCAGCATGTTTCCTAGCATTCAAACATTATTCCAAAATATTAGTGATTGTACTGTGGAATTAGTGACTAGAGGAAGGGGTCACCTTCTGTTTCAGTTCACAAAGTGCAACCTGATTTTTCTGAGAGTGTTGACAAGTCTTCTCAGGGACTGGTGTCAATGTTTTCAAGCTTAATAGGAGAGCCAGAAGAGCCCAGACACCAGCTTTCCCAGCTATAAAGTAGGAGAAATGGCTGTGAAGGCCAAAAACTGCCTAACACCAAAGACTTTGAGTCTGGCATACAAAATAGTTGATGTTGATTCTTTGATTCATTGCTATGGGTAATGACTACTGCAGGAAGGACAGGACCATGGTGATGGCAGCAGAAATGAGAGCTCTGGGATGAGTCACAGAATAATCACATCAGACCACATAGAATTGCACATCCTTGCCAGACAGCTGACTTCTTTCATTGTGCAGATTGAAAGACTGTATATGAGGATGTGTTAATACACCCTCAAGTATAAAGAAGAAAACACAATCAACAAATGGCAAGATTGCAGTTGATTGGCAGCCCACAAATCCCAGGTTTTGGTAATGCCTGAAGAAGTACAAAATACGAATTTCACGCAGAAAGAACATGAGTGTTTACATGAGTGTTCACTGTGTACACAGTTGTATGCCTTTTTGCATGTGCGCAATATCATGTAGCCACCATTCCAGTCTTATGTAGAATGGTTTCAGTGCCCTAAAAAGACCCTGTCTTCAATTTTATCCCTTTCCTGTGAACCCTCAATGTTTGGCAACCCCTGAACTTATAATACAGTCTCTGAGTTTTGGCTTTTCTAGAATGTCATGTAGTTGGAATTATAGTTTGTAGTCATTTCAGACTGGATTCTTTCACTTAGCAATATGCATTTAAGTTTGCTGTATATTTTTGATAGTTTCTTAGCTCATATGCCCAGATTGCTAAGTAGTATTTCATTGTCTAGATGTTCCATTCAACTATTGAAGACATCTCCATGGCTTTCAGGTTTTGGTAATTAATAATAAAGCTACTGTAGATATTTGTGTCTAAGATATTTGTGTGGATGTAAGTTTTCAACTCATTGGGTAAATACTAAGGAGAGTGATTATAAGACTCTATGGGAAACTGACATTTAGCTTTGTAGGAAACTGCCTGTCTTCCAAAGTATTTGTCCTATTTTAAATTCCCACCAGCAATGAATGAGAGCAGTAAATTGTAGAGTAGTTTATTGTTGATTTTTATATGAAATTGTTTATTTTATTTTATTTTTTTGTTTTTTTTAAACTTTATTTAGTAAATATAAATTTCCAAAGTACAGTTTATGGATTACAATGGCTTCCCCCCCCATAACTTCCCTAGCACTCGCAACCCTCCCATCTCCTGCTCCCTTTCCCATTCCATTCACAGCAAGATTCATTATCAATTATCTTTATATACAGAAGATCAATATGGTATATATTAAGTAAAGATTTCATCAGTTTGCACCCACACAGAAACACAAAGTGTAAAATACTGTTTGAGTACTAGTTATAGCATTAATTCACATTGAACAACACATTAAGGACAGAGATCCCACATGAGGAGTAAGTACACAGTGACTCCTGTTGTTGACTTAACAAATTGACACTCTTGTTTATGGCATCAGTAATCTCCTTAGGCTCTAGTCATGAGTTGCCAAGGCTATGGAAGCCTTTTGAGTTCGCCGACTTCGATCTTATTCCAACAAGGTCATAGTCAAAGTGGAAGTTCTCTCCTCCCTTCAGAGAAAGGGTACCTCCTTCTTTGATGGCCCCATTCTTTCTACTGGGATCTCATTTACAGAGATCTTTCATTTAGGCTTTTTTTTTTTTTTTTTTGCCAGAGTGTCTTGGCTTTCCATGCCTAAAATACTTTCATGGGCTCTTCAGCCATATCCAAATGCCTTAAGGGCTGATTCTGAGGACAGAGTGCTATTTAGGACATCTGCTATTCTATGAGTCTGCTGTCTATCCCACTTCCCATGTTGGATCGTTCTCTCCCTTTTTTATTCTATCCGTTAGTATTAGCAGACACTAGTCTTGTTTGTGTGATCCCTTTGACTCTTAGACCTATCGTGATTAATTGTGAACTGAAATTAATCACTTTGACTAGTGAGATGGCATTGGTACATGATGGGATTGTATTGGAATCCCCTGGCATATTTCTAACACCACCATTTGGGGCAAGTCCAATTAAGCATGTCCCAAATTGTACATCTCCTCCCTTTCTTATTCCCACTCTTATATTTAACAGGGATCACTTTTCATTTAAATTTAAACACCAAAGAATAAACACCAAAGAATAATTGTGTGTTAATTACTGAGTTCAACCAACACTATTAACTAGAACAAAAAAATACTAAAAGGGATAAAGTATTAAATTGTACATCAACAGTCAGGACAAGGGCTGATCAACTCAGTGTTTCTCATAGTGTCCATTTCACTTCAACAGGTTTCCTTTTTGGTGCTTGGTTAGTTGTCACCGATCAGGGAGAACCTATGATATTTGTCCTTTAGGACTGGCTTATTTCACTCAGCATGATGTTTTCCAGATTCCTCCATTCTGTTGCAAATGAATGGATTTCATTGTTTTTGACTGCTGTATAGTATTCTATAGAGTACATGTCCCATAATTTCTTTATCCAGTCTATTGTTGATGGGCATTTGGGTTGATTCCAGATCTTAGCTATTGTGAATTGAGCTGCAATAAACATTAAGGTGCAGACAGCTTTTTTGCTTGACAATTTAATTTCCTTTGGGTAAATTCCAAGGAGTGGGATGGCTGGGTTTTATGGCAGGGTTATCTTCAGGTTTCTGAGGAATCTCCAGACTGACTTCCATAGTGGCTTAACCAGTTTGCATTCCCACCAACAGTGGGTTAGTGTCCCTTTTTCCCCACATCCTACCAGCAGCTATTGTTGGTAGATTTCTGAATGTGAGCCATTCTAACCGGGGTGAAGTGAAACTTGCATTTCCCTGATAGCTAGTGATCCTGAACATTTTTTCATGTGTCTGTTGACCATTTGGATTTCTTCTTTTGAAAATGTCTATTGAGGCCCTTGGCCCATCTCTTAAGTGGGTTGTTTGTTTTGATGTTGTGGAGTTTCTTGATCTCTTTGTAGATTCTGGTTATTAATGCTTTATCTGTTGCATAGTTTGCAAATATTTTTCCCATTTTATCAGTTGCCTCTTCACTCTCCTGTTTCTTTTGCAGTACAGAAACTTCTCAATTTGAGGCAATCCCAAATGTTAATTTTGCCTTTGTCTGCCTGTGCTTTCAGGGTCTTTTCCAAGAAGTCTATGCCATAACCTACATCTTGCAGGGTTTTCCAATGCTCTCTAATAATTTGATGGTGTCAGGTTGTAGATTTAAGTCTTTAATCCATGTTGAGTGAATTTTTGTGTAAGGTGAAAGGTATGGGTCTTGCTTTTTGCTTCTGCATGTGGAGATCCAGTTTTCCCAGCACCATTTATTGAAGAGACTGTCCTTACTCCAGGGATTGGTTTTGGATCCTTGATCCAATATAAGTTGGCTATAGAAGTTTGGATTGATTTCTGGTGATTATATTCTGTTCCATTGGTCTATCCATATATTTCTGTACCAGTACCATGCCTTTTTGATAACAACTGCCCTATAGTTTGTCCTAAAATCTTGTATTGTGATGCCTCCGGCTTTGTTTTTTTGTACAAGATTGCTTTAGCTATTTGAGGTCTCCTGTGTCTCCATATGAATTTCAGTATCATTTTTTTCAGATCTGAGAAGAATGTTTGTGGTATTTTGATTAGTATCTCATTGAATCTATAAATTGCTTTTGGGAGAATGGACATTTTGATGATATTGATTCTTCCAATCCATGAGCATGGAAGTTTTTTCCACTTTTTGGTATCCTCTTTTATTTCTTTCATTAAGATTTTGTAATTTCATCGTAGAGATCTTTAATGTCCTTGGTTAAGTTTATTCCAAGGTATATGTTGCTCCCCGTCTTCGTGGAGGAACGACACAGGACCCTGTGCTGTTCTTTTGTCTGCTCGGCCCTCCCCGGTTTTGCTGCTGGTTCTTCCCGGGTTGGCTACTGTCCCTTCCACCTCTGTGGAAGGGCGTTTCCCCCTGCCACTTTCCCCACTTCCGCGGGGGAGCGGCACACCACCGGCCGGCTCTCTCGGGGGCTGCTCAGATGTTCCTCAGGTGTTCTTTGTGCATGTTGTCTCTCTCCTCCTTTATAGTCCTCTTCCACCAATCCCAACTCTGCTACCCACACGCCGAGTACACTGCTCTCCTCCAATCAGGAGCAGGTCCTGCTGTTTTTGGTTGAACTGGAGGCAGCTGTGTAGAAGCTGTTTCCTCCTCTCCCAGCACCATATTGTGGGAGAGCAGATGCATAGAATAAGTCTTAATTTGAGTAACAGTCTTTTCTTTTTTTAGTTAGTTGGGCAAGTGGGGGTCAATTTTGTTTATTTTTTTTAAAAAACCATCTCCTTGTTTGGCTGATTTTTTGTAATTTTTTTGGTCCAATCCTGTTGATTTCTTCTCTGATTTTAATTATTTCTCTTCTCCTACTACTTCTGCGTCTGGTTTGCTGAGGATTTTCTAGATTCTTGAGATGCATTGAAAGCTCATTTATTTGGTGCCTTTCCAATTTCTTGATATAGGCAACTATTGTTATAAACTTTCCTCTTAACACTGCTTTTGCTGTATCCCTTAAGTTTTGGTATGTTGTGCTGTTAACCTCATTTACCTCCAGAAAGTTTTTGATTTCTCTTTTATTTCTTCTATGATGTAGTGTTCATTCAGGAGCATGTTGTTCAGTCTCCATGTGTTTGCATATGCTCTAGGGATTCCTGAGTTGCTAATTTCCAACTTCATTCCCTTATGGTCTGAGAAGCTGCATGGTATGATTCTAATTCTTTTGAATTTGCTGAGACTTGCTTTATGGCCTAGCATGTGGTCAATCCTAGAGTAGGTTCCATGTACTGCTGAGAAGAATGCAAATTCTTCATGTGTAGGATGAAATGTTCTGTAGACATCTGTTACATCCATTTTGACTATGGTGTCGTTTAAATTTACCGTCTCCTTGTTGATCTTCTGTCCTGTTGATCTGTCTATTTCTGAGAGTGGAGTATTGAAGTCCCCCCGTACTATTGTATTGGAGTCTAAGTCTCCCTTTAAGTCCCTTAACAAATCTTTTAAATAAACAGGTACCCTGTAATTAGGTGCATATACATTGATAATCATTAAATCTTCCCGTTGAATTGATCCCTTAATCATTATATAGTGCCCCTCTTTGTCTCTCTCAATGGTTTTTGTGTTAAAGTTTATTTTGTCTGACATTAAGATGGCTTTTCCCACTCTTTTTTCATTTCTGTTGGTATGGTATATCTTTTTCCAGCCTTTTACTTTCAGTCTGTATGCATCTTTGTTGGAAAGATGTGTTTCTTGTAAGCAGCAAATAGATGGCTTTTGTTCCTTAACCCATTCAGCCAATCTGTGTCTTTTAACTGGAGAGTTGAGGCCATTAATGTTCAATGTAACTATTGATAAGTAGTAACTTTGCCCTGCCATTTGCCAAAGATATTTTCTAATATATGCTTTGAACTTGTGATCTTTTGCTGTGAGGTTTCCTTCCTTTACCTTCTTTCATATTGATGACCATGTTTCTGTGTTTCTGTTTGTAACACATCTTTAAGCATCTTTTGCAGGGCTGGATGAGTGGCGACAAATTCTTTCAATTTCTGTTTTCTAAGAAAGGTCTTTATTTCAGCTTCATTCACAAATGATAGCTTTGCAGGATATAATATTCTGGGCTGGCAGTTTTTCTCTCTTAGCACCTTGGCTATATCTGCCATTCCCTCCTAGCCTGTAGGGTTTCTGATGAGAAGTCAGCTGTGAGTCTGATTGGAGATCCTCTGAGAGTAATCTGACATTTCTCTTGCACATTTTAGGATCTTTTCTTAATGTTTCATTGTGGTGAGTTTGATTACAACTTGTTGTGGTGAAGATCTCTTTTGGTCATGCTTACTAGGGGTTCTATGAGCTTCCTGTACTAGGATGTCTCTGTCCTTCTCCAAACCTGGGAAGTTCTCTGCTAGTATCTCACTAAAAAGGCCTTCTAATCTTTTCTCCCTCTCCATGCCTCCAGGAACTCCTAGAACCCAAATGTTGAGTTTTTTAATAGTATCCTGTAGATTCCCAGCACAATTTTTTAGATTTCTGATTTCCTCGTCTTTTCTTTGGTTTGACTGTATACTTTCCTATTCTCTGTCTTCTAAGTCTGATATTATCTCTTCTGCTTCACTGACTCTGTTTTTAAGACTTTCTAATGTGT